>NC_045158.1:27072430-27098324 GCF_900700415.2 Clupea harengus | reverse complement strand
GGTAAGTTTCAGTCCGGCAGAGCCAATGCGCGCCGAGACAAACATTCACCAGATAAGTCAGTCTAGACAAATGTGTCCTTTCAGTGATAAGGCCAGGGTCATATTTGTCTCTGTGCTGTGCTGTCCTCTGCTGTGCTGTACTGTACAGTGTAGTCCAAACACGTCGTCATTTGTCTACGGTGTGTGTGTGTGTGTGTGTGTGTGTGTGTGTGTGTGTGGAGCCCACACGCCGGCCTCCTCCTCCTAATCTCAGTCGTGGAGACGTCAGGCTCACTCGAGGACAGAATGCAGATGCTTGTTGTGAAGCTTGTGGTTTTTCCGTTCACTCGGCAGGAAAAACAAGCCGGCAGTCCACAGTCATGCGTTTAATGATCTGACACGGGCGGCCTGCCGACACAAGCTCCGTGAAGCGCCTTTCAGGCAAGGAAGAGTTCAAGTTTGGAAAAACAAACAAACAAACGGCAAAACATCACTGAAGGTGTTGTTGAGTTTACACGGCGTAGCTACCGGATCAGAAGGGGTTCCTGTCGCAGTGCAGTGATTGCTATCAGGATCTTGTTCTAAGCACCGGTTATATGAGACGGTTGAACCACAGTGCTTTGATCAATCAGCAAGCAAAATAAGTGTTGATGACAGGCCAAGGGCTTTCGTCATCCGCAGTTGGCACCTTTTAATAAGTAGTTTTGACAGTTATACATTCGTGATTTATAATCCAGTCATCAAAGACTACGGCCACATCCACAGTCACGTACAAGGGCTTAGCAATGCTACATGAACAACAACATGTAGCTCTGATTCCTGCGGTAGCAGTAACTCTGCTTCCACTTGTGCTGTGTTTACACTGGGTAGGACCTTGAGACCGCAAGTGCTCATGAGGTATCCTGCTTATCTCTGGGTTTTATGAGGTGACTGTTTATGATGTTTATGTTACTCTCACCCACATAAAAGAGGATGTTGACTGTCTGACTGTGCTCTTATCTGGGCTGATTCTGTATGTTTTGGCTGTTAATTACCAGGATGTGATTGTGTCTGACCCTCTGATCTGATCCTCCCTCTCCCTCCCTCTCTCTCTCTCTCTCTCTCTCCCTCCCTCCCTATCTCTCTCTCTCTCTCTCTCTCCCCCTCCCCCTCTTTACCTCTCCCTCTCTCTCTCTCTCTCTCTCTCCCTCCCCCTCTTTACCTCTCCCTCTCTCTCTCTCTCTCTCTCTCTCTCTCTCTCTCCCCACTCTTTACCTCTCCCTCTCTCTCTCTCTCTCTCTCTGTCTCTCTCTCTCCCTCTCTCCCTCTCTCTCAGAGGCCGCCATCCGTTTCCCAGGGAAGCTGTCCCCTAGCCCACCCAAGCCCACCCCCTCAGCTGCCGGAGTGGCCGGAGCGCAGAAGTACCAAACCTGCGAGAAGTGCGGCACCAACATAGTGTAAGAATCCATAGCAACCTATAACAACATAGTGTAAGAATCCATAGCAACCTATAACAACATAGTGTAAGAATCCATAGCAACCTATAACAACATAGTGTAAGAATCCATAGCAACTTATAACAACATAGTGTAAGAATCCAAAGCAACCTATAACAACATAGTGTAAGAATGCAAAGCAACCTATGGCCTGTTGTAGTGAGTTTTGTGGATGTCTGCACACACACACACACCAGTATGGCAGTATGCCACACCAGAATCTGCTAATTGCATCTTTATTTGGCAAACCTATCAACGATGATTTAATGATGAAACAGCACGCCCTCAGAAAGAGGGTGTGAAATGAGGAGATGGTGATAGATTGGCTAGATTATTTAGGTTCCCACAGCATCCAATATTAGTCATATTGTTATGACAGTGTTTTCAGCACACCCTCTGAATTTCAACGAGTCGTTGTGTGTGTGTTCCTCATGAAACAACCAGGAGTGGTTTATCTGTTTCTCACAGCGCTCTAGACTAGTGACTTCAGGTGGACATGAACACCATGTGCTAATGTGAATTGCACGAGCGCTATCTACGAGCAGTATGCAGCATGATTGCATATCACTGTGTGATCCGCCCCCCTGAGCTATCTTCTATCTGTGAACCGTATGCAATATGATTGGATACCAGTGGTGGATCAGTCCCCCTGAGCAGGCGGGGAAGAGCACAGAGTGGGGGATCAGTCCGCTTGATCAGGCGGGGGAAGAGCACAGAGCGGTTGATCAGCCCCCCTAAGCAGGCGGGGGAAGAGCACAGAGCAGTTGATCAGGCGGGGGAAGAGCACAGAGCGGTTGATCAGGCGGGGGAAGAGCACAGAGCAGGCGCGGGAAGAGCACAGAGCAGTTGATCAGGCGGGGGAAGAGCACAGAGCGGTTGATCAGGCGGGGGAAGAGCACAGAGCAGGCGGGGGAAGAGCACAGAGCAGTTGATCAGGCGGGGGAAGAGCACAGAGCGGTTGATCAGGCGGGGGAAGAGCACAGAGCAGGCGGGGGAAGAGCACAGAGCAGTTGATCAGGCGGGGGAAGAGCACAGAGCAGGCGGGGGAAGAGCACAGAGCAGTTGATCAGGCGGGGGAAGAGCACAGAGCGGTTGATCAGGCGGGGGAAGAGCACAGAGCAGGCGGGGGAAGAGCACAGAGCAGTTGATCAGGCGGGGGAAGAGCACAGAGCAGGCGGGGGAAGAGCACAGAGCGGTTGATCAGGCGGGGGAAGAGCACAGAGCGGTTGATCAGGCGGGGGAAGAGCACAGAGCGGTTGATCAGGCGGGGGAAGAGCACAGGGAGCCACTCTCCCCTCGGGGCCCAACCGTTCCCTGTAATCAGGCGTCACTTGAGTTAATTATCTTCCTGCACACACTGTGCTCGTGTGTGGGAGGTGTGAGAAAAGGTGTGTGTGTGTGTGTGTGTGTGTGCGTGTGACCATGAGAACTCACCACCTGTTGATTGTTGTGTAAATGTGTGTTATGTCCTCATCAGTCTTCAGTGGTGAAGAAGGAGCTGTCATGGTGTTTATTCTGTGAGGGGAGCTCAACACGTGTGAGGACAACAGGGATGTTTTAGCTCCTCTGGTGTTTGACCCTGTGACCTTTGACCCCTCCCCTCTCAGCACGCAGGTGGTGCGCATCATGGACGACCGCTTCCGCCACCCCGAGTGCTACACCTGCACAGAGTGCGGCCTCAACCTGAAGATGCGCGGCCACTTCTGGGTGGGCGACGAGATGTTCTGTGAGAAGCACGCCCGCGAGCGCTACACCGGGCCCGGCAGCAACGCCCCCCGACGCCACACCGTCTCCCCCCACCACTGAAGCCCCCCCAGGCCCCAGACCACCCAGGCCCCATCACCACACCACCACCACCACCACCACCAGCGCTCCTGTCCTACTCCACACCCCCCCCCCCCCAGGGCTGGTACCCCACTGCTACAGACTCTGAGCTATGGACTGTGGATCAGATGGGAGAGAAGAGGAATGGGAGGTGGGGTACGGAGGGGTACGGAGGGGTACGGAGGGGTGGGAGTGATGCTGTTAGACACGCCTTTGAGTTTGTATCAAGTGCCTCTCAGCACGCATTGAGTTTAGTCATGGCATTTACCTTTCCAGTAATTGTATAAAGGATGAACTTTTTCTTTTTTTCCCCTTCGGTTTTTCTGTACCTGCTTTTGTTTCTATATCGCCCTATCCTCGAATGGGTGCCATCTTGTGCTCAAATGAGTTGTACAGTCCCATCTTCTGCAGCGTCTATACTCTGAACAGCCCCAGAAAGGGTGAGTTGTGTTCACAGCTGTTGCGTTTAAAATGGCTCACAGGACTGGCTTCCTGTGGTAGAGAGCATGACATCCGATGGAGTCTATGCTCATCATTTATACCTTCATCTCCTGCACCCGAAGGGAAGGAGCAGCATTTACCACAAACATACATGGAACGGAATGATTTCAGGGGTGTGAAGGGAGACTTTCACGAGTGTGTGGTGCGTGTGTGTGCGTGTGCGTGTGCGTGTGCGTGTGCGTGTGTGTGTGTGGTGAGTGTGTGCATGCGTGCGTGTGTATGTTCTATCTGTTTAAAATGAGTCAGGATTTTGGGTCATTGCTTTGAAGGGATGATTAAGATGCCATTGTAGTTGCTTCTTTGCTTGTTGTTTTTCCCTCTAAAAGGCATTTGAAAAGGTTGCTTGCTTTAAGTTAGCAGTGCACAACACATTTAAGAGTGGTGTTCTTTCCTTTCACAGACATTAAACAAGGGAATATATCAGACAAAATATGTCATTATATGTAAATATGTATTTTCCCATAAACGATATGTATTAGATTTCTCATTTATTTGTGTGAGCAGGGTTTGCATGTTTTTCTTTGTGCGTGTTCTTTGCATATTTCTTTTTTTAGGATTGTTGGTGCTCGGATGCATCCTCTTCCCATGAGGGGACAGTGCCTTCGCCAGGAACACTGAAGTGGATTTTTTTTTTTTTTTTTACACATCATTTTCATTTGTTAAAACACGAGCATACGATTCCTTTTCTGAAACCCAGAGCACCGTTCTAGTGGTGCTCTCGGCACCCACTGAAACTAGTGATGAAAGCAGTAGCCTCTGTGCCAATATACTACTCCTACGCTTCAAATATACAAGTTGTTGATACCTATTCTGAGGGTGTGATCATTATTTCTAAGACTATCCTCTCCCTCTTATCAGCAGACAATCTTTATAAATATCTTTATAAACTTAAAGTTTATATGTTTTTATGTGGGGAGGTTGGACCCGGGTCGTGTGACTCAGACAATCCAAATCCGTCTGGGTTGGCTGAATTTGGATCAACATACTGACTTATATAAAAACAGTCTTCTTTACAACTCTAATATTGTACAGTATAACATGCAACACATTGAGCATCTTCTATGTTGGACTTTAGTATTTTATGCTGCAACACAACGTTGAGTACAGATAAATGGCCTGCATTAGCAAAGCAGTCAAAGACTAGTATCCTAATTATTCTAATCATCAAGCAATAAGCCAAGCTTAAGATATAATGTATCTGATCTGATGTGCCAGAAATTATATTGTTTTATAATTTAATATGATGGTTATATTCCCCATCTTGCGATGATTCTAAACTACAGTTGGCATGTTGAGGACCTGGCCAAATAGCCTCAAGGTGATTAATCATTTCTTAAAAATGGGCAGGGCACTTAAATTGCACAAGATAATAAATGTTCTGTTGTTAAATTTAGATGACACGTCATACTTAAGAGGAACAATTTAACCTCTGCGCTCATAATTTTCTCAAATCGAGATGTTTTCTTTTGTAATGGCCCTGTAATGGCAACCGCATGTGAAAACCATGTCGTGTCCCCCTCCTCCACTTCAGTATTACGGCATACTCCTGCAGTTATTCTATGATCCACAAGAGGGCCCTAGTGTGCTATTTTGGATCACCCACCTCCTGCAAGGCACGTCATATTTGCGTTGCTCCAGACCTCATGACTGAATTCACTCATCAAAGACAAGGGTGTTCGAAATAACTTGCGGTAAGGGAGGCACTTTAGGTACAACCTTTGAAATTAAGGCAACTATATTTCACAGTGGTTTATTCTCTAATGCTGTCGTAACAACAATGTAAACTCTACTACAGTTATCAGTTTCTCGTTCTTTTATCATTTCACTGTTACTTCAAACTTGAGCACAGGTAACTCCAGCTGCAGAGCGGCGCTACGGTCCGGTGGCCGTGGGCAGTCTAGTAATCAGGAGTTTGCTTGCTGAACTCCCAAGTGATGTTGGCAGTAAGGCCCTCAAGCAAGGCACTTAACCTCAATTGCTCAGGAGGCAGTCTGTCGACGCCCTCTTGCATGTGTGCATGGTGTGTGTGGTGTGGTAATGAGAGTCTCAACGAAATGACAACCTCTAGAAGACGAAAACAAGTATATGTATTCGTTGTCAATGTCCGTTGCTTGCCTTCATATGTAGGAGGAAACATTATTCTTTGTTCTGCTGTATTCAAATGTTCACTTATTTTGAGGTATTATTCATTACAACATAGCTAATTATTACATTGCACCAATTGGCCTTTAAAATACGTGTGCTGTTAGACTTACTTTTGAAGTTTCTAATTATTCTAATGTTACCGTCTTGAGTGATTGAGATGTGAGAGTTTGACCACTAGAGGTCCATGGATTCACATTCTGCAGCATTGACACGTCGTGATGAACTACTCAGTACTGAAAGATGGTACAAAGATGATCAGTTTGTGGACAGCAGTCATATTAGCACATATTTTGGATAGATTATGAAGGAATAAATATTTATTCATTATTTGTAATTTCTTTCCTCGTCATGAAAAGACCTCATTACTTTGTGAAGGCTAGTCTGTAACTTTGACATGTTTATGAAATGGTGATAGATTGGCTTGATTATTTAGGTTCCCACAGCATCCTCTCATTAGTCATATTGTTATGACAGCATTTTCCCTTTTAGCAAAGTCTTTGTTTTCACTCGCTCTCACAGACTCACATGCACAGATAAATGACACAGGCGGAATTTCTCTCTCTCTCTCTCTCTCTCTTTCTTTTGGATATCCATTGGGTAGAAAACGCTCGAGCTGAATTGTTTTCTGTGAGGATGCTCAAGAACACGCCTTTCTGTTGTGTCAATAAACAAACAAGCTAGAAGTTGTTTCTAAACTTCCTCCCAGCCCAGCCCCTCACGCCGTTCTCCAGGGGTCTGCCGATAAAGTAGGGCATACTCTCCGTGCTATTTGAGTCCACAATAGTGGCCATGTGCACAACATGGGGAAACATCAAGCACACACATTTCCCCTCTCTCTCTAGTCATGCGTCACTTCCTGATCTGAGATAGTGCTACATCCTCCAGCTCCACCTAACCCCACCTCCCCCTCCCCTCCCCCTCCCCATCTCTCCCTTGTGCTCTCCATCTCTCCTCCCCTTCACACACACCCTCTTTCCCTCCTCATACACTCCACCTGGAATGGGGTCCAGATGTGGAGGAGACTGAGATTGCTTGCTCGGCGATATGAGCGAAGAAAGCAAGGGGGGGGGATAGGACAGAGAGAGAGAGACACACACAGACAGAAAGGGGGAGACAGAGAGTGAGGAAGGAAAAAAATGTTGGAACAACATAAAAGTTTGTCTGGATGCCATTAAGTACAATTTGATGTAATGTGCAGTGTGGGACGTGACATTTTTAAATGGAAACTGTGCTCTCCAGATGAGAGAGATTGCAGGGGGCTAGAGGGCTTCTTGACTGGGGGGCAGGGATGTGGTGTGTGTGTGTGTGTGTGTGTGTGTGTCGGGTGTGTGTGTTTGGGGGTGGGTTTTGTACTTGAAGCCTTATTTAATGGGTCAAATAAACATTGCTCTGTTTCATCGCTGGGTAGGCGCCTCTCCCTGGTTTTGGGGGCTTCCTTAAGCAATCAGACCAGCCTCTGTGCCCACTGCAGTGTACAGTATCATATGCAGGAATAACAAACCCCGAGCCGAGGAGCGGAGGAGCGGAGGAGCCTGGCCCTGCGCACACTGGGCCATTGTGTGCTCGGGGTGCCGTGCGTGTCCAAGGTGCTTGTCCATTTGACGTGGTTCTGAGTGAATGTCAGCCCCAATTGGGCTTCCTCCATTCCCCCAGCCTTTTTTTTTTTTTTTTCCACAAACCCAAAACGTTCTCCCCCCCGTTCACCTATCCATATTTTCAAAGTAGGCCTTCATCAGATTTTTCCTTTTCTTTAAAAGAAGCGAGGATTTTTGCAGGCCTTCCTCGTGGGATATCGTATATCATAAAAGCCCTTTTTCAAAACAAAAAAAAGACTGTAAGTTTAAGCTCCACTGGGATTGTGCTGTGGACAGAAGTGGACCTGTGAAAAATGAAGGTCTGTGGGAAGTGCAGTTCTTGATGTGTTCTTTGGGACGCTGACAGCATCTGCCCTTAATCACTTGAGAGGGCTAACACATACCTCTATTCCTATCCATCTCTGATCTTCTCATTCAGCAAAAAATGAGACTATCAAAGAGGCTTTCATTGGATGGCTGGGATCCCCAGGTACCTGCTCAATACCCCTAGTCGGCCAGGGTTTTAAGCAGTGCTGAAGGTTTTGGAATGTGTGACTGATGGTGAGATTTTAGAGGCTGGACAGGGCGCTTATAATAGCACTTGTCTTGGCTACCTGTATTAAAATATTTCAATTCATTCTTGTCTACCAGCCTTTCAGAACTGTGGGCCTTTTGTGAAACTGGTTATGCTTATAGATTCACTGTCCAGATAACCCATGCTGATACAGACACAAGAAGCTCTGTGTTAAACACAGTCCAAGAACGGAATATGAAATAATACAAAGCATGGTATGACACAGCAAAATGGAGAATGTGCAAAATACCTGTTATCAAAAAACTTATTACATTAAACCAAAGAAGGCAAAAACATTAGATAATAATAACTCTTTACTTAAAACTCTGATATAAATCTATATAAATAGATTATAATGTATGTAGTGTAATCTGTAAAAATAAATGCAAGTGATTTTGGAAAATGTTTTATGAAAGTGATCACCGTCTTTACCGTTACATTTAAACGAAAAAGAAATGCAAAGGTTAACTCCTGACAAACATTGGCTTTGTTGCAGAACTTTTACATGGTAATTGCAGGTTGGCGTTCATGATTACTTTATAAATGACCGCTCAATCGGTGCTTTTTTGCAAGGGAGCCGAAGTGGAACACCGGCCCCGGTGTGTCAAAAGCCTGGCTATCCAACAGTCAGCGGATTGTAGGCTACTTCGACCCGCAGCTGGAACACGTTAACGGTGCTCGTGTAGGCTACCTTGATGGTTTCAATGTGATGCGGGCGACTTTATAACCGACCCAGGATCTAACTCTACTTTATTGAAGCAGTACTCCATGCATAAATGTCTTGCAGTGTTTACATGTGTCGTGCGAAGAACGTTTGACTACAATTTCACGGGAATAATCCTAATATATTTAGCTTCTATGTGATCTGAAGTGTGTTAAAACATATCACTATATAAAACATTAAGGCAGTTAGAGGCCTAGGTGTGGCCTTCATAATTCAGTCAGCAACGACGTTGTATTTCAGCTAAAATAGCTCAAATGTCACGTAGCCGAACAATAATAATTGTGTAGGACGCAAAGGATATGTAGAGTTATGCTTAAAAGTCTTAACAGGATGCATTTCATACATCAACCTTAGTGTTCAGGTGTTTGAAGGCGCAGTTTAAATGAACGTTACTAAATTATTTCGTCTCTGAAAAGAATCTAAACCTATGCCTATAAACACACAAAATACAGCGAAAAGAAAGACGTGGATACCGGTCGAGTAAATCTATATGGTATTTAAAGCCTAATATTCTCTTTGAGCACACATGCTCACCCTTACCTAATGTTAGTAGTGTAAATCGTCAAAGCGATTTTAAACGAGTGGGACAGCTACGGCAAGCGCTAAACTCCGTGAAGTAAAAATCTGCGCTAGGACCCTGCGGATTAGTGCGTAGTCGGGGAGGGAATGCGCGCACTTAAGGCAGTAACCGAATTTGAGTGTGACAGGGTGGCAGGCAAAAACCGCTAGATTTGGGAAATTAAGGTCGAGTCGGACCCGTCGCACCGTTATTTCGATTTAGGCTACCTCCTGGATTAAATTATATGGATCTCTTGTGAGCTCAGTCGGACTATCTACTTTGAAACGTCTTACTTGTTGAACGTTACTAGTTCTGCGCGACATATCATTTGCCAAATCTGTGAATTACATCAAAAGCTGTGGAGAAGTACGGCAAGGCTGTGAGTTGTGCCTGGGCTCTTATCAAAACCACAGGGAGTAACAGCACACCAGAGCGGCTCTGACTTTTGATCGTGACAAGTGGGATATTCTGAGATTTGAGATGACAGAACGTCTTTCTTTTGCGACAATGTTCATCTGTCACTGGGGAACACTTTATTCCAGAGGCAGGACACGAGCACCAAAAGTTTAATATGTTTTATCCAGAACAGAAAATAGGTAAAAACTCAAAGCGCATATTATCCTTGAACAGTTCTAACGCTACACCGTTGGAAGCGATGTCTCAAGTATAACTACATATGAGTGGCGATGTGGATAATGTTAACTTTACAGTGAGCTGAAGTTCTCTACGTATGGACAGTCCATAGGCTGCATCTCTGATCATTCAATCAATTCCACACAGCACTTTTTCTCTTTTCAAAGGAATAACTAACAATTGCCATATTTGGAAACGCATGCACATTCTCATTGTTTTGACAATTTGCACGCAATCTGCCCTGTTTCTTGTCAACCGTCAAGGAGCTTCGTTTTGGTGAAATGGGCTGATTCGGGCGACACTGAGGCGAGAATGATGGGGACAATGTCGGCAACCAGCTTTAGCATCCCGTTATGGGGGCGTCTGCTGGTAGTTCTGGTGTGCTTGACAGCTACGGAGTCAAGACTATCAGACGCCTGTCCTGGACTTCTAACCAGCGGCTGTAGTTGCATAGACGAGCGCATAAAGGCTCATACCGCGCCGGGTGTCCGGAAAAGAGTGAGTTGCAGCAGCGACGAACTCACAGAAACTCCAGAAGCCAGTCTCCTCCCCAACCGAACCGTTACGCTGTGAGTAAAAGTTTCAGTATGTCACAGTCTCTCAAATAACTGATGTGTGTTTGCACACATGATGTTTGCACACATTTTTATCGTTTATACCATTCGAGAACACAGGATGCAGGCAACTGTGCTGACTCAAACTCATAAAACCTTCGGGATTTGACATATGGTGTATACTGAAATCCCCTTTATCTCCTCCAAAGATCACCGCAATTTGTTTATGAGTTTAACAGTATGAAAACTTACCAAACTTCTGACATACTTCACAATAATAATGATAATAATAATAATAATAATAATAATAATAAAACATATACACATCTAAGTCTCCCTTTGAGTGGTCTAACTGCCGATGACAGTTATACCTCGTGAACGCCTTGTTATGGGAAAGTGCGTAACACTGATTGTGAGACTTGCATCCTGCTTTGAGAGTTTGCTATCTTAAGAGGTGTGTTCTCAGACAAGGCCCCCAACTGACCCCTTGGGCTCAGCCTCATCCGGCATGAGGGCCGTCCCCAAGGCAGCGTACATATTTCTGGCCAGCGAAGCCCCCAAGTGTGTAACCTGGCCCAGCAACAGACACAGACGCGTACGCTCAAAGCTTGGCCTCACTCTTATTTTTCTTTGACTCAAGGAGCCAAAGAGCAAAGAGTCCTGACTAGAGGGAGCTCACTTAGGGGGGATCCTGTCGTCCATGCAAGACAAAAACAAACAAGCGAAAGAACCCAGAAGAACCCAAAAGAAAACAGAGGGGAGGGTACTGTCATTGGACTCGGCCCCCTTCGCCACTTCTCTTGTCATCTTAAATCTGTAGTCGGGGCCGCAGAGTTAAAACGCAGAGGTTCAGTAACCCTCCTTGCATACCTCCACTCCCCTTGCCTACCCCTTTCCCTCCTTCCCCCAAACTCCCAGCTCTCCCCACTTTTTTCGCTCTCTGCAATCCCGCCCTCCCAGATCTCCAGCTGACTTGGCCTTGCTAACGTAGGATAAACAGAAACACATTTTTAGCTTTAGCTCTCTCTTTCTCTCTCTCTCTCTCTCTCTCTCTCTCTCTCTCTCTCTCTCTCTCTCTCTCTCTCTCTCTCTCTCTCCCCCACCCCCCCTCTCCTCTCTGTTCATTTCCCTCACTCATAAATGGTGGCTTGATTTCTTCATTTGCATTAGTTATTATGGAAGTTGCCTGATTGCTCAAGAAGGAAGATGAACCTAGTGTACAGCAGCTAACTGACAACTGGAACAAGTGCCTCCAGTTTGCTTGTCAGTCCATGTCAGACTGCCCTGGTTGAATATTCTCAGTGATGGCTGTAACAAGCCAATTTGTACCATGTGCCATTTCAACCTGAGACAGACTGTGTGACACGGTAAAGGTTTGCAAATGTTCAGAACTATCCCTCTCATATTCCATTCTAACAGGAAGTTGCTCTAGAATTGCTAGGACATGACAGCTGCAAAATTACAAGATTTTTTTCATTCCACTCTAAAAACATTTTGCCAAATGCCTTTCATATTTATTCTCCGTACTTAAGTATCAACCCGACCTAAAAGTGAAACTGACCCACGACGGCCACTATAGTTAAAAGCTTTCATAAATCTCGACCAAAACTCTCTCTCTTTCACTCACAGACTCACTCTCACTGACTCTCTCTCTCTCTCTCTCTGTCATGCTTATTTTGTATATTGGTCCTCCACCATCCCACAATGCACCCCACCGACCCAGTGGGAGCAGCACTTGCCTGCACATGAGCGCAGTAAAAAAAAAAAAACGGGCCCGCTGGTGCCCGCCGAGGAGACGCAGCTAGTGGATTTATGCCTTCGGGGGTGTCGGAGGCAGCCAGCGCTCCATTTATAGGGCCTTGTGTTTCTGCTTAATAAAGGCAGGAGAAACATCTGGGAAACACATTTGCTGAAAACCAGAGGAGAGGATAAAAAAAAGAATTGCCTGGGTGGCAGCAGTGGAGGTGATTGAAGATAATCTCGCATCCCCTGCACCTTTTAATGTTGTTTATTTGTTTTCCGACATGTGTTTAGCACACTGTGACATCTTTACGAGCCTGTGCCCTAGACACAAACAATTCCCCTATGCTGGCTTGTTGCGGAGCGGAGTGGAGCCTCGATATTCTCAGTGGCTTGTTGCGGAGTGGAGCCTCGGTATTCTCAGTGGCCTGTTGCGGAGCGGAGCCTCGATATTCTCAGTGGCTTGTTGCGGAGCGTAGCCTCAGTATTCTCAGTGGCTTGTTGTGGAGCGTAGCCTCTGTATTCTCAGTGGCTTGTTGCGGAGCGGAGCGTAGCCTCGGTATTCTCAGTGGCTTGTTGCGGAGCGGAGCCTCGATATTCTCAGTGGCTTGTTGCGGAGTGGAGCCTCGATATTCTCAGTGGCTTGTTGCGGAGTGGAGCCTCGGTATTCTCAGTGGCTTGTTGCGGAGCGGAGTGGAGCCTCGATATTCTCAGTGGCTTGTTTCGGAGCGGAGCGGAGCCTCGATATTCTCAGTGGCTTGTTGCGGAGCGTAGCCTCAGTATTCTCAGTGGCTTGTTGCGGAGCCGAGCCTCGGTATTCTCAGTGGCTTGTTGCAGAGCGGAGCGGGTAGCCTCGATATTCTCAGTGGCTTGTTGCGGAGTGGAGCCTCGATATTCTCAGTGGCTTGTTGCGGAGTGGAGCCTCTGTATTCTCAGTGGCTTGTTGCGGAGCGGAGCGAAGCCCCGGTATTCTCAGTGGCTTGTTGCAGAGCGGAGCGGGTAGCCTCGATATTGTCAGTGGCTTGTTGCGGAGCGGAGTGGAGCCTCGGTATTCTCAGTGGCTTGTTGTTGTGTTTCTTTCCGCCTGCTGCCCGTGCAGGCGAGTGAAGTTCATTTGGGGAACATAACTGTTGATTTCCCCCTCTGGTCTTCTCCCCATGGATCGCTGCAGCCCTGCCGCGTCCTCCCTGTTTTCGTGACGTCCCAGCCAGATGTGGAATGTGCAGAGTCCTGTTGATGTTACTGTTATTCCTGACATTCCTGAGGCTGTCCAGACGGCATCCCAGGTGCAGCATGGGAGCTCAGGGCTGAATTCATCACCCCTCCACCCTGTACCCATCACACACACACACACACACACACACACACACACACACACACACACACACACACACACACACACACACACACACAAAGACCTGACTTTACCTATTCTTCACTCTCCCCCTCGCTGGGAAGGTCAGTTGAATGTGTCATTCGTGTATCCCCTGGTGGACTAGGAAACTGTATGGAGTTTTGGGGTCAGGGGTCAGAGGTCACCGGGGCTGCTAGTTGAGCCGAATTTGCCCTGTGGGAATGAGGTCACCGGGCTGCAGGCATGAGAGGCCAGCAGGAATGATGTTTTGGGGTCAAAGGTGTCAAGGTGATGGACTGGAGCAGACTGGATTGAAAGACAGATGTGCTCCAGGATTGACACCGCTCCTTACCCTGATAGATTGGGTCTGATTGGACCCTGGTGAGTTTACCCAGGCGAGGAGCCTGCTGGGTTGGACCAGGTAGGCAGGCTGCTGGCCCTAGGTGAAGTGAGCTCATTCACTTGCCTTGGGCTGAGCCAGTAGACAGTGCCCCCATTCAGCATGACTTTGATTAGGACTTTAGAGCTGTCTTGCTTGTCTGTGGGTCTGCCTGTCTATGGGTCTGACTGTCTGTGGGTCTGACTGTCTGTGGCTGCCCTGTCTGGGTCTGCTGTCTGTGGGTCTGCCTGTCTTGTCTGGTCTGTGGGTCTGCCTGTCTATAGGTCTGCCTGTCTGTGGGTCTGCTGTCTGTGGGTCTGCCTGTCTGTGGGTCTGACTGTCCGTGGGTCTGCCTGTCTGTGGGTCTGCCTGTCTGTGGGTCTGCCTGTCTATGGGTCCGCCTGTCTGTGGGTCTGCCTGTCTGTGGGTCTGCCTGTCTGTGGCTCTGCCTGTCTGTGGGTCTGCCTGTCTGTGGGTCTGACTGTCTGTGGGTCTGCCTGTCTGTGGGTCTGCCTGTCTATGGGTCTGCCTGTCTGTGGGTCTGCCTGTCTGTGGGTCTGACTGGCGTAGTTCTGGGCTGGTGGACGGGGTCAGTGTGACGACTCCGCTCTGGGCCTGTGTGCCATGGATCTGCTCCCCGCTCAAGGCTAATGCACACACACACACACACACACACACACACACACACACACACACACACACAACACACACACACACACATCTAGGCTAATGCACACCAGCTGGCTCCCATGAACATTCCAGCCGAGGCCTCCTGGCCCACGGGGAATCCCAGCGGGGGTTAGTTTATTAAGAGTATTAGTCGGATGTTTGTTGTTTCTGTAGAACGTGGCGGACTGAAGCGCGGGAGAACGGTGCGGTGAGCCGCGCCGCTGCCTCTCACGGTATCTTCGGCGCTCACTCATCGAGCCGTTGAGACGCCGGCTGAGACGAAATGGTGAGCACAGGGCCGTTGGAGTCGGAGTCGGAGTCGGAGTCGGATCGGAGTCGGAGCGCTCGATGAGCAACATTTTCCATTACTCTCGAAGGAGCCCAAAATTAAGCTTTTTCCTCGTAATTTGCGAATTGCTCGCGAGTGATTTCTTTAATAGGGTTTTATATCAGCCGATTAGCTCCTATTAGCAGTCTTTTCCTCTGTGTTTTCTCCTCCTCTTCTCTCCACTCTCTTTCCCCCCATTTTCCCTCTCTTTCTCTTTCTGCCCCCACCCCTCTATCATGAGTTCATCCACACGCAGTAACTCTCAACCTAAATATTTAGCCGTCTTGGTAGGGAAACTGCCATGTCTAAACTCCTTCCAGATGTGGTCCTGCTCCGGGGCTTGTCTTTTAGGCTAATTACGTGCGGCTGCAGAGGCGCTGGGTCTTTGGGAGAAAGAGGGAGAGAGAGAGAGAGAGACGCTGCTCGCCTGTTGGGGTATTCACAAATCACAGCCGCCGCAGTCTCTTGTCTGTTAGCCGCTGACGTGATATATACTGGAATAAATAAAGAGATCGGAGATTTGTTTGTTGTTCTATCATGAGTAATGAATGAAAGGAAAAAAGATGAATGACAAACAGGAAGGAAGATATGTGGATTTGGTCTCTTGCCCAATCTTTCCAAAATTATGCAGAGCAACGTCTTATTCTGTGAAGGGTTCCATGTGTGTATTTGTGGTATGTAGATATCCATAAATTCTAGCGAACGAGCAAACTTATCAAAAAGTACACATCTTTTTTAACGACTGAGGAACCACTGAGGAGCTTTGTGTGTGTGTGTGTGTGTGTGTGTGTGTGCTGCTTTTTCTGTCTTTGGGAAGTACTTCCCTTCCATGCCTGGGTGGAATTGTCCAAAGGTGAAGCCTGAAAATAGGGCGCCCACTTCTGCTTCCCTGTGTTTATTTAAATATCGAGCTCTCTCATTGGCCTGTTGCGTATGGTCTCCTTCTTCCCTTGAGTGTGAAGGCAAGTGTGCGAGCTTCCTGTCTTCGCTCCCTGAGTTTAAAAAAAAAAAAAACTCCTTCCCACTCCGAGCTCTGCTGCCGCCTTTTCTGCACATGTGTGAGGTGAGGGGAGGGCAGTTCGAGCAGCCGCAACCGCAGCCGTGTGTGTGTGTGTGCGTGTGTGTGCGTGCGTGTGTGTGTGGTGTGTGTGTGTGTGCGCGTGTGTGTGTGTGTGTGTGTGGTGTGTGTGTGTGCGCGTGTGTGTGTGTGCGTGTGTGTGTGTGTGTGTGTGTGTGTGTGTGTGTGTGTGTGTGTGTGGTGTGTGTGTGTGGTGTGTGTGTGTGTGTGTGTGTGTGTGTGTGTGTGTCGAGAAGTGTGTGTGTGTGTGTGCATGTGTGTGTGTGTGTGTGCGCGTGTGTGTGTGTGCGTGTGTGTGTGTGTGTGTGTGTGTGTGTGGTGTGTGTGTGTGCCGAGGCTGGGTGGACGGGGTGGACGTGAGAGGGCAGTTTGCCTGTCGGCACCTGGGCGCTCGGATGCCAGCCCTTTTTCTGGCTGCGCCGCGGCCTTGAACTGATACCCGTTTCTTTATGGGGACGGGCAGCTCGCATACAAACGGCGACAGACGCCAGCCCAGGCTCCCTGGCCTTGGGCGGAGAGTGGGTGGAATTCGGTCTCTCACACACACATAAATACACACACACACACACACACACACCCATAAACACACACACACGCCCTCTTGGACAGCTGTAACCAGGGTCGCCGTTTGTTGTCTGTGAGTCGATGGACTGAATACATGAGAAGCCTCACTAAACTCTAAACCCAGAATGACCATCTGACAGTACAGTGACACTCTCACACACACACACACACACACACACACACACACACACACACACACACACACACACACACACACACACTCCTACTTCAACAGTACAGTGCAGTGGGGTTGCAGTGATCCCTTCAACAGTACAGTGTCATGGGGTTGCAGTGATCCCTTCAACAGTACAGTGATCCCTTCAACAGTGCAGTGATCCCTTCAACAGTGCAGTGATCCCTTCAACAGTACAGTGATCCCTTCAACAGTGCAGTGATCCCTTCAACAGTGCAGTGATCCCTTCAACAGTACAGTGCAGTGGGGTTGCAGTGATCCCTTCAACAGTACAGTGTCATGGGGTTGCAGTGATCCCTTCAACAGTACAGTGATCCCTTCAACAGTACAGTGATCCCTTCAACAGTACAGTGCAGTGGGGTTGCAGTGATCCCTTCAACAGTGCAGTGATCCCTTCAACAGTACAGTGATCCCTTCAACAGTACAGTGATCTCTGAGGGGTTGCAGTGATCCCTTCAACAGTACAGTGCCATGGGGTTACAGTGGTACAGGAGGTAGAGAAGTCGTTTAGTAATCAGAAGGTTGCTAGTTCGATTCTCTGTCGAAGCGTCCTTGAGCAAGACACTGAACCCCTAATTGTTCCTGATGTGCAGTGTGCCATCAGTGTGTAAAATGTGTATACATCCTTGTAAGTCGCTTTGGATAAAAGCGTCTGCTAAATGTAAATGTAAAATGTAGTGATCTCTGACATATACAACTTCATCACTTCATGGGTCTCACAGTTGCAAAACGGTTGTACCCATAGCAAAATACTTGCTTCTAGAACATTGTCCTCTTTAGGTGAAACTCTGTATAAGATGGGAGATCGTGTCTGTTTGTTTGTTTGTGCAGACTGGGTCTTTGGTTTGATACATCGTCTGCTGTTTTCCATAGGCAGATAACAGCTATGTGTGGCGCTGCCCTCATTGTGGGTTTGTCATGTTTGTGTCTCAGTGAGGGTGATCTCAGGCGTGTGTGTGTGTGTGTGTGTGTGTGTTGTGTGTGTGTGTGTGTGTGTGTGTTTGTGTCTCAGTGAGGGTTGTCTCAGGCTCAGTGTGTGTGTGTGTGTGTGTGTGTGTGTGTGTGTGTGTTTGTGTCTCAGTGAGGGTTGTCTCAGGCTCAGTGTGGGTTTGCCATGTTTGTGTCTCAGTGAGGGCGATTTGAGGCTCAGGCGTGTGTGTGTGTGTGTGTGTGTGTGTGTGTGTGTGTGTGTGTGTTGTGTGTGTTTGTGTCTCAGTGAGGGTTGTCTCAGGCTCAGTGTGGGTTTGCCATGTTTGTGTCTCAGTGAGGGTGATCTCAGGCGTGTGTGTGTGTGTGTGTGTGTGTGTGTGTGTGTGTGTGTGTTTGTGTCTCAGTGAGGGTTGTCTCAGGCTCAGTGTGGGTTTGCCATGTTTGTGTCTCAGTGAGGGCGATCTGAGGCTCAGTGTGTGTGTGTGTGTGTGTGTGTGTGAGTGTGTGTGTGTGTGTGTGTGTGTTCCTGTCTCAGTGAGGGTGATCCCAGGCCTCAGCCTGCAGTATAATGGCCTAGAGTATAGGGTTAGACTGGATGTGGGAAGGGGGAACTGGTGCACTGTGGTCAGAGTGTGTGTGTGTGTGTGTGTGTGTGTTTGTGTGTGTGTGTTTGTGTGTGTGTTTGTGTGTGTGTGTGTGTGTGTGTGTGTGTGTGTGTGTGTTTGTGTGTGTGTGTGTGTGTGTGTGTGTGTCTGCCTCCATGAGTGGGTATATGGGTACCTCTATTTTGCTGTTTTGTGTTTTAGGGACCTATGTTTTGTGGAGACTACAGATGGAACTGTGGAATCCTGTGATAAAAATGGAGTTGACGGTTTAATGCAGATTTGCATCGAATTGGGAGACTTTTGCATAAGTGTGGCAAGGTCTCCTAAACCGGTGTTGTTTTTGTTTTTATCCAATAAAACGATGAGAAAAGACATCTCCCTTTTCTTGGGCTGGAAGATTTTGAATATGTGTGTGTTTGTGTTTGTATGTGTGTGTGTCTCCCTGTTTTGGGCTGGAAGATTGTGTGTATGTGCTTATTTGGGAAGATCCACTGCAACAGAAAGTAGACGGAGAGTCGTGCCAGAGGCAATATAATGTGATTGTCTGCCACCATATGTGGTAAGTTGTCAGATAGGCCTGGAGCTTGGGTGGGAAAGCACAATATTGTTATCATTGAATAGCCGCTATTTTCTATTTGTTCATTTGATTAGATGTCCTTTCTTGATAATAAAATTGGATTAAACTACTAAAAAAAAGCAGAAGTCAGAAGAAAAAATAATGGAAAAGAAGAAATTCAGAACATAAATAAATCTTGAGTTCTTGAGGCCTGTTTCTCTGGGTGTGTTTGGGTGTGTGTGTGTGTGTGTGTGTGTGTGTTTGGGTGTGTGTGAGAGAGAGCACTCGTCAGGTCAGAAGATGTTGAACTGGGAGTGTGTTGATGGAATGTCTCTCCCCTGCTCCCCTTATCAATGGAACAGAATGGAGAGAGGCCTCTGGAGCCTGGAGTGTCATTCCTGAAGAGGAGGTTTATTTTTGAGAGAAAAAGGTGTTGAAAGAGCCGAGGTCTTTGGCTGGGCATGGAGGTCTTTGGCTGGGGGAGAGGGACAGTGACCAGACACTAATAAATCACACGTTCGGACAAAGGTCTCTCTGTGAATACCCCCAGCGCCCAGCCCAGCACACCTGCTGCCACCACTCAAACCCCACCCGACCACCAGCTACCCCTCTGCGGCCGCCGTGCCTTGGGGTAAACGCTAAAGCCCCGCGGATGATTGACAGCGCACTGTTCACTTCCTCCCCGTCACGCCACCGGCCGCACAGACGGATGGCTGCGGTCGAGAAATCCCCCCGCCGCCGCCGCCGTCATCGTCATCTCCGAAGGCAGCAATCAGAACGAGATGTGTGTTGTCATAGGCCTCTCTTCCTCCTCCTCCCCTCCTCCTCCTCCCTCCTCCTCCCCCTCCTCTCTTCCTCCTCCTCCTCCTCTTCCTCCTCCTCCCCCCTGTGACTCTTTGTTATTCTGGTTTCATCTTTCATAGGACTTCTCTTATCTGACTCCAAATATGCATGACTATGAGTGTGTGTGTGTGTGTGTGTGTGTGTGTGTGTCTGTGTTGTGTGCATGACTCTATGAGTATTTGTCCCACAGCTCCTCTGTGTTCTCTGCTTCTTCTCTTCATCCTGCTCTTTTCCCCCCTCTCTCCCAGTGTTTCTGTACGGTCCCTCTCTTTTACTCCCCTCATCTCTTTATCTCTCTCTCTCTCTCTCTCTCTCTCTCTCTCTCTCTTCTCTCGTTCTCTAATACTCCCTAACTCTCGCTCTCTCTAACTCTCCCTAACCCTTCCTCGCTCTCCTTTCCCACATAAATGGCTTCCCAGAGTTCCTGCCGCTCTGCAGCTTAGAGGAAGGCGGGTGGTGTCTGTGGTGAGCGTGCCTGTGGTGGAGACCATATGCCCGTGTGTGTGTGTGTGTGTGTGTGTGTGTGTGTGTGTGTGTGTGTGTGTGTGTGTGCCTGTGTGTGTGTTTGTGTGTGTGTGTGTGTGTGTGTGTGTGTGTGTCTGAGTGTGTGGCTGGTTGTGAGTTTGTGTGTGTGTGTGTGTGTGTGTGTGTGTGTGTGTGTGTCTGAGTGTGTGTCTGTGTGTGTGTGTGTGTTTGTGTGTGTGTATGACTAAGAAAGAGAGGCAAAGCGCAGCATCATCGATCAACTGTACACCTCTTAATCTTCCGTCTGGCGTCTCTGACTTTTCCACAGAAGGATGGACTGCGCAGTGTCTTCGCAATGTCAGTGAGCCTTCATCATGCGTTTGGACAGACTGCCGAGCACCGAGCACGCTGTCTGTAGACGCTACGCCGGGGTTTCAGAACGCCACATTGTTTTCACACCACACACTGCCTCCCATCAATAGCAGCATACTGACTTGAGCTTGAGTGTGTGTGTTGTGTGTGTGTGTGTGTGTGTGTGTGTGTGTGTTTAGGTGTGAGTGTGTGCGTTTGTGCGTGTGTGTGTGTGCGTGTGCGTGTGCGTGTGTGTGTGCGTGTGTGTGTTTAGGTGTGTGTGTGTGCGGTGTCAGAGGTGACACTGAAGAGACTAAGCGAGGGGCTTTGGGATCTCCCAGTCCAACGCTCCTGCTTCCAACCCAAACCTGGCCCAGTTATATGGGTCAGAGTGCCTTCCACATTATGCAGCGTTTATGAAAGTAAACGACCCCCCCACCACCACCACCACCACCACCCCCGGTTCTCTTGCCTGGGAACCGAAATCACTGTATTAGAACAATGAGACAATGTCGCTCCGGAGTAGCTTTTGCTGATTGTTTGCTAAGCACCAAAATGGCTCATTAAAAAGCCCTTTTGTAGCACTGATGAAGTGCCACAGATAGCTGCTCATTTGCGAACGGCAATCAGCGCACGGCATAGCTCAGCACACAGTAATGACTGCATGGCTATTACTGGAGTCACATTTGGATAGCTGGCCCATTTGTTGCAGAAAATATTTAGCGTTTTATTTTTTTCTTTTATTTCGTTTTTAGGGGAACCCTAAACAATCCTATCCCGCTTTTACTTTGGCGTTTGTTGTCGCCTCCTTGATAGCAACATTGTTGTGCTGTGCCGTGATCTACGGCTAATGTATTCATGGTCTCTATGAACCAAATAAGGTCTAATAGAATGATATACATTTATGTGGAGAGGCTGTACGTACGTACGTCTCTGGTTTGGCTTGTGCTTGGCAGTGTCCATGGAAACGGGCAGATAGAGAGGTCTCAATTCCGAGAACCTCCGCAGATGCCTGCTCAAATTATGTGGCTGTGTGTGCACGTGTGCATGTGTGTATACCACACACGTGTGTATACGTGGGTTTTTCTCTTTGCTTATGTGTGTGTGTGTGTGTGTGTGTGTGTGTGTGTGTGTGTGTGTGCGCGCGCATGTGGTTATGTGTATGTGTGTCCACACGCACATGTGTGTGTCCGTGCGGGAAGGGCGTGCATGGCCACAACTCTCAAAATAGGATTCAGTCAACCCCCTCTAATTAGAGAGGGTTTATAAAACCCAGATTTTAATTTTAGACTCTGGAGGAGCTGTGTTCACAACACACACACACACACACACACACACACACACACACACACACACACACACACACATGCGGACACACACATACACACACACACACACACACACATGCCCAAACACAGACACATGCACGCGTATGACAGATGCAGGCTTTTAATTTGAAACTTTTGCAGAAGCTGAAAGATTTTCTTTAACAATGCTGCATTGGTCTTGCACTTCAGCACACCCAATGACACACACACACACACAAACACACAACACACACAGACACACATGGAAGTGCACACTTTGACAACCGCAGACCACAGAGTCTTAACTTCTCAGCCTGGCCCTGTTACCACAGCATAATGCAAGAGTCCTCCGTATGAAATAAGGCCCTTTGAGTCTCAACACTCTCCCATCCTTGGGGCAGAAAGAGAGGGGGATAAAGAGGAGGAGAGAAGGAGAGCGGGAGAGAAGGAGAGGGGGTGAAGGAGAGGGGGAGAAAGAGGGGGAGAGAAGAGAGAAGGAGAGTGGGAGAAAGAGGGGGAGAGAAGGAGAGGGGAGAGAAGGAGAGGGGGAGAAAGAGGGGAAGAGAAGGAGAGGGGGAGAAAGAGGGGGAGAGAAGGAGAGGGGGAGAAAGAGGAGGAGAGAAGGAGAGGGGGAGAGAAGGAGAGGGGGAGAAAGAGGGGGAGAGAAGGAGAGGGGGAGAGAAGGAGAGGGGGAGAAAGAGGGGGAGAGGGAGGGAGAGAGCGAGAGCCTGCAGACTCACACACCCTGTGCCTTTGCGCTGGGCTAAATGAAGATGTGAAGGCTGCGGTGAGAAAAGGCGCGCTGGCCATGATGAGGCAGATTCGCTCACTTTCGTTCACCAGTGTTGTCAAGTTGGAATGAAATAGGCTTCAAATGACCATGGGAATGCATTTGGTGCGAGACAATTGGTTGCTCATTTTTGTGGGGGGGGGGGGGGGGGGGGGGGGCTTCCAATGGCTACCAGAGGCTTGCTGACTAACACAGGCATTATTTCCTTTCCTGTCCTGCCTTTAACAGCAGTGACAGACAGACATCCCTTTCACTCCCCCAACACGGCCATTAAAGAGACGGGCAGAGAAGCGCCATTGTGGCAGTCCGTGCGCACTAACTCTGAATAACTCAATCAAGGGGCTTATGACATGCCTCTGCACAAACAGTTGACGTGCAATTACATGGATGCTCCTTTGGCACGGCAGCGGGGTAGTAAACGGGGGCCTGTGTGTGTGTGTGTGTGTGTGTGTGTGTGTGTGTGTGTGTGTGTGTGTGTGTGTGTGTGTGTGTGTGTGGCACCAGGCCCCGGGCCCTTCCTGCTGCTGGAGGGCCACAATGGGCCACATTCACATTCACATCTCAAGATGCATTTACGGGATAAGTGTGTGTGTATGTGTGTGTGTGTGTGTGTGTGTGTGTGTGATAAGTGCCTGTTGTGCTCAGGGGCCTGAGTGTGGTCCCTCTCGTGAGTGCCTGTGTGTGTGTGTGTGTGTGTGTGTGTGTGTGTGTGTGTATATGCGTGTGTCCAAGAGTGCTTGTGTGTGGGTGTGTAAATGTGCCGGTGTGTGTGTGTGTGTGTGTGTGTGTGTGTGTGTGTGTATTTAAGTGCATCAAAATACTTCCAGCGTGTATTCAGAGTCTGATATGTGTGTGTTAGCCTATGTTTGACCGAAAGTGCTTGTGTGTGTGTGAGACACATTGCATTCAGCACTGCCTGACCCAGCTTGTTAAGGACGAGGATGCTTGTGTGTGTGTGTGTGTGTGTGTGTGTGTGTGTGTGTGTGTGTGTGTGTGTGTGTGTGTGTGTGTGTGTGTGTGTGTGTGTGTGAGGCACTGCCGGACCCAGCTTGTTAAGGACGAGGATGCTGCCTCTGCAGGCTTTGAACACAACTGTTGTCAGGAGTGGCTTTTTCCCCACAAAGTGGTTCTCAAGAACCAGGGGCCCCCAGCAGCTCCCCACCTGATCCTCCCCCAGCTAGAGTGAGCGTCGCTGGGCCATAGCAGGGTGTGCTGGTGGGGGGTGGGTGTGGGGGTGCAGGTGTGTTGTGTGGGGGGGCTGCAGGCTAGAGAGACAGCAGGCAGCAGCAGGGGCACAGACTGGTGATTAGTGCAGAGCTGTCAGCCCATTGCTGTGGCACTTGAAGAATTCTGAAGTGAATAGAGGCCCTTTTTGGGCCAGGCTGGGGAGAGTTTCTTGCTTTCTCTCCCTCTCTCTCTCTCTTTCTTTTTCTTTCTCTCTCTGTGTTTCTCTCTCTCCCTCCCCCCCCCCCCTCTCTCTCTCTCTCTCTCATTTTCTCTCTGTGTGTTTCTCTCTCTCTCTCTCTTTCTCTCTCTCATTTCTGTCTGTTCCACACAGACACACACACACTCTCTCTCACACACACACACACACAGACACACACACACAGACACACACACACACTCTCACACACACTCACACACGTGCTCCCGCTGTGAAGCCGCTGTAATTGGGCTCGCAGGCTTCATTAGCAACTGAAGTTGAGTGAGGGGACCCGTCCCTCCAGCCTGCATCCCCCCCCAGCACCCAGCACCCATCGTGACCCCCTTCACCCACTACCCTCCCTTCACCAAACAAGCGTCCTAACTACCTAACCAAGTGCAGGACGTGCAGCGGGCTGAGCCACAGCTCTGAAGGCAGAGTGGATTCCTCCTTCCTTGGCCCATGATCTTCACAACTGCTTTGGGCAATTTATTTTCTTGAAGATGAGAGGAAACTTTTCTGTTGAAACTGAGGCTCTAGACCTCCATAGGGTTTCCAATGGTTCTGTATTTGTTCTGTTGAAACTGAGGCTCTAGACCTCCACAGGGTTCCAATGGTTCTGTATTTGTTCTGTTGAAAACTGAGGCTCTAGACCTCCATAGGGTTTCCAATGGTTCTGTATTTGTTCTGTTGAAACTGAGGCTCTAGACCTCCATAGGGTTCCAATGGTTCTGTATTTGTTCTGTTGAAACTGAGGCTCTAGACCTCCATAGGGTTTCCAATGGTTCTGTATTTGTTCTGTTGAAACTGAGGCTCTAGACCTCCATAGGGTTTCCAATGGTTCTGTATTTGTTCTGTTGAAACTGAGGCTCTAGACCTCCATAGGGTTTCCAATGGTTCTGTATTTGTTCTGTTGAAACTGAGGCTCTAGACCTCCATAGGGTTTCCAATGGTTCTGTATTTGTTCTGTTGAAACTGCTGTACTGAGGCTCTAGACCTCCATAGGGTTTCCAATGGTTCTGTATTTGTTCTGTTGAAACTGAGGCTCTAGACCTCCATAGGGTTTCCAATGGTTCTGTATTTGTTCTGTTGAAACTGAGGCTCTAGACCTCCATAGGGTTTCCAATGGTTCTGTATTTCTGTTGAAACTGATGCTCTAGACCTCCATAGGGTTTCCAATGGTTCTGTATTTGTTCTGTTGAAACTGAGGCTCTCGACCTCCATAGGGTTCCAATGGTTCTGTATTTGTTCTGTTGAAACTGAGGCTCTAGACCTCCATAGGGGTTCCAATGGTTCTGTATTTGTTCTGTTGAAACTGAGGCTCTAGACCTCCATAGGGTTCCAATGGTTCTGTATTTGTTCTGTTGAAACTGAGGCTCTAGACCTCCATAGGGTTCCAATGGTTCTGTATTTGTTCTGTTGAAACTGAGGCTCTAGACCTCCATAGGGTTTCCAATGGTTCTGTATTTGTTCTGTTGAAACTGAGGCTCTAGACCTCCAATAGGGTTCCAATGGTTCTGTATTTGTTCTGTTGAAACTGAGGCTCTAGACCTCCATAGGGTTCCAATGGTTCTGTATTTGTTCTGTTGAAACTGAGGCTCTAGACCTCCATAGGGTTCCAATGGTTCTGTATTTGTTCTGTTGAAACTGCTGCACTGAGGCACCAGGCCTCCACAGGGTTCCAATGGCTCTTGTGTTTGTTATGTTGCTCCTCCCTTGTTTCCCTACATGCACCTCTGTGTAAATAATTACTGGTAAAGTGGCGTGTGACCAGTGG
>NC_045158.1:27062430-27067430 GCF_900700415.2 Clupea harengus | reverse complement strand
GTGAGGAAGAGAAAAGGAGAGTGAGGGAAAGAGAAAGAGAAAGAGAGAGAGAGAGAGAGAGAGAGAGAGAGAGAGAAAAGAGCGGGAGGCAGAGAGAGGAAAGAGAGAAAAGGGGAGAGATACAGAGAAAGAAAAGGAGAGGTGTTGAGAGAGAGAGAGAGAGAGAGAGAGAGAGACAAAAGAGCGGGAGGCAGAGAGAGGAAAGAGAGAAAAGGGGAGAGATACAGAGAAAGAAAAGGAGAGGTGTTGCCCGGACCTATTTTTCTCCACACAGCTGCTTTTAAACATGGCCGCTGCTCAGCTGTCTGCTGTGTAACTCTATATCACACACACACACACACACACACACACACATTAACTCTATATCACAGGCTCAGGATTTAGGGCCTCAGCAAAGGATGAGTAGACATGCACTGCAGCTGTGGCATCCCTGACCTCCAGACACACACACACACTACACACGCACACACCACACCACGCACACACACACATATGCACCCACACACGGCACACACCACACACACACACACATATGCACACACCACACAGTACACAAACACACACGCACACACACACGCACACACCGCATATGCACACACACACACACACACACACATGCACACACCACACACGCACACACCGCATATATAGACACACACACACACGCATACACACCTCACTCACTCCCAAGCGTTTAAACATCTGTGGGAAGTTGCGTGCCACGAGCCGATCACTGAACGTCAGAACGCACACATCACCACATGAGCGATTGTGTCAGATCAACGGCACATAAACAACCGCGCGTGAACGCCGCCGCCGCCGCTCCCACTTCTGTGCCGCGGCTTCCCCCGTGTGGGCCCTGAGCGGCCGCAGCGTCCTCGCGGCCCTCCGCGGGCGACCGAGCCGGGGGAAGGACGGAACGGGGTTCCAGCCCCGGGGAGGCGCTGACATGCCCTGATGTCTGCCTTCAAAGGCTCTGTGGGCAGAGGGAGCAAATTGAGCAAACCAACAGAGTGACTGGCACAGCGCAGGGAGGGGCGGCTGCGGTCTGCTACTGCCGGGACAGAGGCCTTTGTCTGCCAGTGCACATCTCGCCGCATTACCGCCCCCCCCCCCCCCCCCCCCCGCCCCCGCTCACAGCCCGGTGGGTGGGTGGTGGTGGTGGTGGTGGTGGTGGCAGTAGTCGAGGGGAATACGCCGCTGCTGCCGTCGCTGAGGTACACCAACAGTGGGTTGCCACGGAGACACGCGCTCCTGGACCGGCCCGCTACAGGAAACGAGAGCGACGGGTCGCCACACTCCGCCGGAAGAACAGCGGCGCGAGACTCTGTTGACGGAGACAGAGACGGAGACGTCCAGCTTGTCTCCGTCTGTGTGGCTGGGTCAGCAGGCCTTGACCAGAGTCAGGCGGAGAGGAGCTTATCTGGGACTGTGAAGGAGGACACATGTCTGGAAATGAAGACCATATTACAGTAGGGCTTCAATCGCAGTTGATTCCGGCCGGTGAATACATGTGCTTCTCTGCACGACACCTTTGCCTGCGGGTGACTTCCAAATGGTTTTTGGGTGAGTGTGTGTGAGTGTGCTGTGAACACACAGCGCTGCGGAGAGTGACTCACCACTCGTCCTCCCTCCTGTCACCCCTCCTCCCCTCATCCACCCATCTCTCCATCTCTCCATCTCCACCTCCATCCCTCATCTCTCTGTGATGGGCTACATCCTCCCTGTCACCTGCACAAAGCCCCCCCCGCTCTTCTCTCTCTCTCTCTCTCTCTCTCTCTCTCGCTCTCTCTCTCTCTCTCTCTCCACCAGCTCTGCAACTGTTTTGATCTGCCCTGAAAATGCATTTAATTAGGTGACAGTGCCTCCATTCACTGCGGGCAGGCTGACCCACGCCACTGCCACTGGAGCCTGTGGTGGAGATGAGACGAGATGAGACGAGATGAGATGAGATGAGATGAGACGAGATGAGATGAGATGAGATGAGATGAGATAGGCTGAAATGGATTAGGCTCTGATCTCCGTCTGGGCAAAAACAGCCTGTGGATGGGCAGACGCGGATGCTAATGTGCGCCGGCCTGACACACTTCAGATGGCCTCTTGATTGAGCCAGAGCACGTTCCCCTTTTTTCTAAGACTCAAGCAGCAGTCGTGGCTGGGCTCTTGGTCAGGAGCAGACTAATGCAATTAGGTGTCTGTCAGGGCTGTGGCCTGGCTGCGGATGGATAAAAAAAAAACAAGGCGTCCCCTCATCGTCTGGGAGATGAGTGTCTCTCTCTCTCTCTCTCTCTCTCTGTCTCTCTCTCTCTCTCTCTCTCTCTCTCTCTCTCTCTCTCTCTCTCTCTCTGATGTTGGGCCACTGCTTCCCCCACCTTGGCAGCGTTATCGATCACGCCCGATCACGAGGCTTCTGATCCCCACCGTTTGCTCGCTGTCGGGGAAAACCAGAGCTGTTAGCTCTCCTCGTGAATCAGTGAAAACCAGAGCTGTTAGCTCTCCTCGTGAATCAGTGAAAACCAGAGCTTTTAGCTCTCCTCGTGAATGAGTGAAACCAGAGCTTTTAGCTCTCCTCGTGAATCAGTGAAAACCAGAGCTTTTAGCTCTCCTCGTGAATCAGTGAAAACCAGAGCTTTAAGCTCTCCTCGTGAATGAGTGAAAGCCTTGATCGTCTT
This sequence comes from Clupea harengus, assembly GCF_900700415.2. Lineage (NCBI taxonomy): Eukaryota > Metazoa > Chordata > Actinopteri > Clupeiformes > Clupeidae > Clupea > Clupea harengus. Next base: position 27,064,758 of record NC_045158.1, on the reverse strand, counting down.
CTCTATCTCTCTTTCTCACTCTCTCTTTCTCTCTTTCTTGTGGGATCCCTCACTTCATCTTCCTGTCTTTCTCTGGTCCACCTGCTCGTGTTCACAGTTCCCCAGTCTGTTGGACGACTCTTCAGGAAGCGCTGGCCTCCTGAACTTTGACCTCTTTCAGCCAGGCCCTGTATAAACAGCTAATTGGCTGGGTTTCCTGTTTGGCCTGATGGGAGCCTTGCCTATTTTGGAGCTGTTTATACGACAGCTTCTCAGCTCTCTCTCTCTCTTTTCTCTTTGTCTCTCTCTCTCTCACACACACACACACACACACACAAACACACACTTTGTCTGCCACTCTGTGACTGAAGAACAATGTAACCGACCCCCCCCCCCCGCCCCCCCCCCCATTTAAGGCACAAAATGAAGGGGTTCTGTCAGAGAGTCAAACAAGACCGACCTTGTTGCACAAACAGCCAGTCAGGTATCTCTGGATGGAAAATAAGGCCCAACACATGTGTTGAAGTGATGAGGCATCCTTGAGGCATCCTAGGCCCGTATTGTCTCCTGTTCTCATACAGGAGTTCTAAAATGGCTGATGGCAGGTCTCTTGAAGAGAGGTTTGTTGTGTGGTGAGACGGCGGGGAGGAAAATAGCTGCTTTTAGATGAGTGTGTGTGTGTGTGTGTGTGCGTGTGTGTGTGTGTCTGTGTGTGTGTGTGTGAGTGAGTGTGTGTGTGTGTGTGTGTGTGTGTGTGTGTGTGTGTGTGTGTGTGTGTGTGTGTGTGTGTGTGTGTGTGTGCGTGTGCGTGTGCGTGTGTGTGTGTGTGTGCGTGTGTGTGTGTGTGCGTGTGTGCGTGTGTGTGTGTGTGTCTCTGTGTGTGCGTGTGTGTGTGTGCGTGTGTGTGTGTGTGCGTGCGTGTGCGCGTGTGTGTGTGTGTGCGTGTGTGTGAGTGCGTGTGTGTCTGCGTGTGTGTGCGTGTGTGTGTGTGTGTGCCCCGTATAGAGCTGCTCCGAGGAGACAGTGCTCTAGCCTAATGGAGTCCAGGCCAAGTGCCACAGAGCTGCATGCTGCTGTCTCGTCACCTAATGGAGAAACAGCAGGTGTACACACTACACAAACACGGGAACGGAAGCCCACATCTACAAGTACATGATTACTCTCACTCTATTTTTCTCTCCGTCTGTCTCTCTCTGTCTCCCTCTCTCTCTCTCCGTCTCTCTATCTCTCTCTCTCTCTCTCGCTTTTGTTCTTGCTCTCTCTTTCTTTTCCGAACCATTTGTACTCCATGTTTTAGAACTGTGTTCATTTGGGTGAAGATGAGGTACATGAGGTAGAATGGAAATAAACAGCTGGCCGACCGAGGGCAAAGCGTGATGAATCCACACCTCCGACTCCTAGTGTCTGATAGCTGTGAGGGGCTGAGGGGGGGAGTGTGTGAGCAGCAGTGGACCAGCAGTGGGGCGACAGTGGTACAGGAGGTAGAGAAGTCGTTTAGTAATCAGAAGGTTGCTAGTTCAATTCCCTGTCGAAGCGTCCTTGAGCAAGACACTGAACCCCTAATTGCTCCTGATGTGCAGTGTGCCATCAGTAGAAATGTAAAAATGTGTATACATCCTTGTAAGTCACTTTGGATAAAAGCGTCTGCTAAATGACTAAATGTAAATGTAGTAAAGATCTGCTGTACACCCAACAAACATCATTACACAAATAGAAACCCAGATAACGCACAAACATATATGTTCTTATATGCATAAAATGTGCTGCATTTCTGTTCCCCTACCTACGGTGTGTGTGTGTGTGTGTGTGTGTTCCCGTTTCAACAGCAAGATGCCAACGACACCAAAGTCATTGGTTTGATTCCCGGGGAGCACATGACCTGATATAAAATGTATGCCATACGCAAACTGTACATTGCTGAAGGCATCCGCTAGATGTATACATTTTAATGTAAAAAAAATGTAGGTTGTGTACACAGTAGATGATCATCTCATCAGCCATACTTGTTGAATAATGGGTTTAGTGAATACCGGCTATCACTACCCCAAGTCTCTGTCTTGAATTATACGTGGCTTGTCTCGGTGCCAGGGCAGGCTTTCTCCTCTTGCGCTCTGCGTTGAATTATGCAGTCAGTTCCGGATCTTCTCCCCCTCTTTCATCTGGGAGTCTGTGTCGAGTTAGAGCGGTGGTAGTGTGCCCAGCTGAAGCGTGAGACCTCGGTTCTGAGTGGCACAGGTTCAAACCCGGGGCCGAGTCACGCCGGGCCACCAGCACGCAAGCCCTCCTTACGTGAGCAGGGCTTTGGACCAGAACCCACCGCCGCCGGCGCTGCAGGGACATTTCCAGACA
>NC_045158.1:27047430-27057430 GCF_900700415.2 Clupea harengus | reverse complement strand
TTTGACCTCTCCTCCCTCAGTCATTCTCATATTTTGGAATTTTATGAGGGCGGCTTGTGAGTCGTTAAAATCTCACTGGGAAGCGATTAGGAGAGCCGGTCCTAGGTAAGCTGGTGGTGTTGGCGTAGGTGTTTGTTTGACGTAAAACGATCTGATATTGCTTGTTTTTGCAAGTGCAGACAAGACCCCCCTGGAGAGCGCAGGGGTTAGCGGGGTGAGTAACCTGAGCTAGCCCACTAACAGGCCCCCATACCTGCGCACACACACACACACACACACACACACACACACACACACACACACACACACACACACACACACACACACACACACACACACACACACACACACACACACCCTGCTAAAACCATCAGGGGTCGGGTGCAGCATGCCTGGAGGGGTCTACCATAGACCTCTGAGAGAGAGAGACAGCCCACATGCAGATGTGAATACACTCATACACACACACACACACACATACACACACACACACACTCATACACACACACACACACATACACATACACACACACACATACACATACACACACACACATACACACACACATACACATACACATACACATACACACACACACACACACGCACACACACACACACACTCACACACACAAATTACAGTACCATACATGCAATCCGAGGCAAATATTTCAAGAGAAAGATATCGATGCCTACGGAACCTTAACCAAACAGTTAAGTACACATGTAAAAAAAAGATGTACACAAACACACACAGACTAACAGTGGATCGAGTATGTAGACCTCTCTCACAGCAGGAGATGAGGGGCCACACAACTAGGGGTACATGACATAGGTTACACAAGGCCATACGCACACACAAACACACACACACACACACACCCTCACAGACACACACACACACACACACACACACACACACACACACACACACACACCCTCACAGACACACACCCGTTAGCATCCATACACACATACCCTTACCAACTCCCTCCCTCTCTCTCTCTCTCACACACACACACACACACACACACACACACACACACACACACACACACACACACACACACACACACACACACACACACAGACCATCAGTGTTAGACCAGCAAACCCCACTCTGACCATCCTAACGCAATTCAATTGAGCTCTGCACATCTGCCATCTGCTCCCCTCAAAGTGCGCTGCTCTGTTCCAGCAATTAGCCTCGCCGCCCTGAATGCTCCACTGTGTTCCGCCACTCCACTCCACATCCCTCCCTCCGCCCGCCCGCCCGCCTGTGACGGACACATCCGCGCGCTAGAGTGTGCGTCTGTCGTCTCCAGGGACAACAACTGAGGCCGAGCGGTCGGAGAGACATGGCTACACGTTGCAGCACCAATGGCGGAGAAGTGCAGTGCGTTTGGCTCCAGCTCCAGCTCCTTCTAGAGGAGTGTTTGGCTGCACATGAGCGGCTCCTTCTAGAGGAGTGTTTTTGTTGTGTTTTTGTCTCCAACTTGGTCGCCGTTCAGGGCTGGTCATTGTTTCCAGGCCCTTGTCTACGTGTGTGTGTGTGTGTGTGTGTGTGTGTGTGTGTGTGTGTGTGTGTGTGTGTGTGTCTACATGTGCTTGTCATTTGCGCAGTGGCGCGGCAGTTACTCAAACGTGTGGTCAGTGCTGTAATCAGAGGCCGGCCCACGAGGGCAGAGTCGACACACTCCGTGGGCCTCCTACCAGAGAAGGAGCAGACACACACTCCGAGCGCCTCCTACCAGAGAAGGAGAACACACACGCATTTATGCAGTTTTAATGACGAGTTTAACGACAGTTTTACAGTGAGAGATATTTCAGGTTTATATACCGTCTTTCTCTCTTTCTCTCCCTTTCTTTGTCTTTCTCTGCCTTTCACTGGTTCTGTTTCTCTTTATTACTGAGTAAGTATTTCTGTTTGTGTGTGTCTGTGTGTGTGTGTGTGTGTGTGTGTGAGTGTGTGTGTGAGTGTGTGTGTGTGTGTGTGTGTGTGTGTGTGTGTGTGTGTCTGCATGTGTGTATGTATCCTATTATGGGCATCCCAAGCTGTGTCCTGGCTGTGCTTCAAGCCAATGCTCTAAACAGAGCAGTTCCACTCTCCAGCTCTCTCTCTCCAACCCTCTCTGTATCTCTCTTTCCACCTCTCTCTCTCCAACCCTCTCTGTATCTCTCTCTCTCCACCTCTCTCTCTCCAACCCTCTCTGTAGCTCTCTCTCCACCTCTCTCTCTCCAACCCTCTCTGTATCTCTCTCTCTCCACCTCTCTCTCTCCAACCCTCTCTGTAGCTCTCTCTCCACCTCTCTCTCTCCAACCCTCTCTGTATCTCTCTCTCTCCACCTCTCTCTCTGGCTCTTACTGTATCTCTCTCTCCACCTCTCTCTCTCCACCTCTCTCTCTCTCTCCACCTCTCTCTCTCTCTCCAACCCTCTCTGTATCTCTCTCCACCTCTCTCTCTCCAACCCTCTCTGTATCTCTCTCTCCACCTCTCTCTCTCTGGCTCTTACTGTATCTCTCTCTCCACCTCTCTCTCTCCACCTCTCTCTCTCTCTCCACCTCTCTCTCTCTCCAACCCTCTCTGTATCTCTCTCCACCTCTCTCTCTCCAACCCTCTCTGTATCTCTCTCCACCTCTCTCTCTCCAACCCTCTCTGTATCTCTCTCTCCACCTCTCTTTCTCTGGCTCTTACTATATCTCTCTCTCTCTCTCTCTCTTTCGTCAGCTCTCTCTCTCCTCTTCTCTCTCTCTCTCTCTCTCTCTCTCTTTCGTCAGCTGTCTCTCTTCTCTTTTCTCTCTCTCTCTCTCTTTCGTCAGCTCTCTCTCTCCTCTTCTCTCTCTCTCTCTCTCTCTTGAGCAGCGTGGCAGAGCTGGAGCTGAGCATAATCACAGCCCTGCTGCTGGAAGAGCTGCGGCCAACCCACCAACCCAACCCCCCCCAACCCACACCACAACCCACCCCACCCCAACCCACCCCAACCCACCCTTACCCACCCTTACCCACCCAAATCCACCCCAACCCACCCCAACCCCAACCCACCCCAACCCCAACCCCAACCCCAACCCACCCTTACCCACCCCAACCCACCCAACCCACCCCAAACCACCCTTACCCACCCCAACCCACCCCAACCCACCCAACCCCCACCCTTACCCACCCCAACCCACCCTTACCCACCCCAACCCACCCAACCACCCCCAAACCCAACCCAACCCACCCCAACCCATCCCAAACCACCCTTACCCACCCCAACCCACCCAACCCACCCCAACCCACCCCAAACCACCCTTACCCACCCTTACCCACCCCAACCCACCCTAACCGCCCCCAACCCAACCCAACCCACCCCAACCCACCCCCGGCAGCTGTGCAGGGAAACCCTCAGTCAGTCCCCGGCGCACAGGAGCCGCCGCCGCCGCCGCGCACACAGTCAGCTCTTTCATTGGAGGCCGAGCCCCACCGAAAGAAAGGGTGGCCTTCATAAACTGCCAAAGCCACCCAAGTGCAGAGGCATTTGGTGCTGTTTGTTTTCAGCCGTTATACAGGATGCAGTCAGCTTTCTCTCTCTCTCTCACACACACACACACACACACACACGCACACACACACACACACACACACACACACACACACACACACACACTCAGTTTGGAGTGAGGGGTCTCCTTTCTGGGCCCCGTCGCGCACATGCGCATGACTGCTGTCAGACGTCTGCGTCAAAGCTCTGCGTGTGGAGGCATGCAGCGTCCGCCCTTATAAGTCACGCTCTGTGTCTCTGTCAGCGGGGGGAGCTGAGCGCCCAGCTAGGAGAGAAACCTGCTATGTGACGCGTTCGGCCTGGCACACACAAACATGTGTACTCGTATCTATGACACGTGCAGTCGAATTCACACACGCACACACACACACACTCACACACACACACACACACACACACAAACCCCCACCCTGTTCCAACCTGACACAGGGCCATATAACGAGGCTGGTGCGCTAATGAGCGGTGACCTTAACGAGTTGTGGACAGATCACAGCAGCCTGTCCAGCGCTGATTGGAGCTAAGGTAATGAGAATAATGACTGGAGAGAAAAGAGAGGGAGAGAGAGAGAGAGAGAAAGGGAGAGACACAGACAGAGGGAAGGGAGAGACACAGAGAGAGAGAGAAAGAGAGAGACACAGAGAGAGGGAAGGGAGACAGAGAGAAAAGGGAGAGAGAGAGGGAAGGTATACAGAAAGAATGTGGGACAAGAAAAGAGAGTGAGAATGTGTGAGACAGAAGGAGAGGCAGTGAGAGTTCAGGCCGACACACACACACACACACACACACACACATATAAGACACACACACACATATAAGACACACACACACACACACACACACACACACACATACACACACACACACAATACACACACAGACACACACACACACACACATAAGACACACACACACACACACACACACAGACACACACACACACACACACACACACATATAAGACACACACACAGAGACACACACACACACACACAGGTAAAAGACACAACCCTGCACTCCCTACACATCCCACAGCAGGAGAAAGGAGGGGAGCTGGCAGTCTACCTCCATAAGAATGAGGACAGCAGGGAGACTAGCCTGTTGATGTGGTCTGCAGCAAGAGGTTACTAGAAGTCATTATACACTCAGTGGTCAAAGCCATCTTCTTACGCAAAAAATGCATACAAGAATCCACGAACGTATTTGTGAAGCATTCATATCTAAAGCAGTTTTTTTTGCATCTCTCGATACTGAAGCAGACACGAAGACATCTTGATGCCGACGATGAAGATACCTGGCACAGTCATAACATGTCTCGTTGTGTTTATCCAAAAAACATTTACTGTTTATAGAAGCAGATTGCTTTAGTCTGAAGTGTTTGAGTGAGCCATATCTTGACCAGATGGAGCCTGTTTAGAGCTCGATGATGTCCATATAGACCTGCGTTACAACCACTTTTCTATTCTTAGAAGTATCGTTGCGGGAGGCAAGTATGACATATGAAAGGCAGTTTGGACTGGCATGGGACCTGTTTACTCTCCGTCGCAGACGACTGCGTTAGCATTCAGACACGCAGGACACGCTGGAGGATGAAACGGACAGACCAAACAGATCAAGAAACTGGCAGCAGTCAATTCAGCCGGCTGTTTCATAGCGTCCCTGGGTCTTCATTTGGTTCCGCCGTCTGCAGTGGAAGCCACTTGAGTCCTGAACAGGAAATACACTCTTGTCTGAAATTGATGAGCAGTTCCATAAGGACTTGGGGTTGCGGGGTGACGGGGACGGGGGACGGGGGGGGGGGGGGGGGGGGGGGGGATCTGACGCAGAGAAACAGGGCTGGGGCGGTGGTTTCCAGCCGTGCTCCGTGACCATAATAAGTCACACAGGGGGGCCTGAGAACGTTTGCACCGAGATGGTAAGACTAAACAGAAGGATTTAAAATCTCAGTGTGATTATGGAAAATCAAATCAGAACCATCATCCCCCGGTGTGTCTGCACACATTCAGAATGTGTGTGTGAGAGCATCTGCCTGGAGCGCAGAGGACGGCCGGAGAGGAGCCAGGAGAGGAGACGTGGTGGATGCATTAGTGTCTCCACTGGAAGCCGGCTTCGGCGGACTTCCCAAATCCTCCGTGCCATCCCAGGCAGGGCTGCGTGGGGAAGGAAGCCAACCCAAACAAGCGGCTGGGCTAGGGTGGGGTGGGGTGGGGTGGGGTGGGGTGGGGTGGGGTGGGGTGGGGTGGGGGGAAGGGGGGCAAAGAGAGAAAGGCTGAAAAGGGTGCGCAGGCAATTTTTTTCTTAATATAAAACAGATTGTGTGTGTGTGTGCGCGCGCGCTCGTGTGTGTGTGTGTGTGTCTCTGTGTGAGTGTGTGTGTGTGTGTGTGAGAGTGTGAGTTTGTGTTTACTGTGCAGATATCTGAGTGTGAAAGACATAGAGTAGGAGAAAGTGTGTGAGCATGAGTTGCTTGCTCTCAGTTTTAGATTAACATTGTTTCCAGCGAAGGTAAGCAGAGGGCTGTGGTGTGTGTGTGGTGTGTGAGTGTGTGTGTGTGTGTGTGTGTGTGTGTGTGTGTGTGTGTGTGTGTGTGTGGGATGGGGGGGGGGGGGGCGCTGTAGAAATGGGCACAGCTCCCCTCATTAAAAAAACCCAGGGGTGGCGGCGGCGGTGGTGGCAAGGAGCTCAAGCATGTAGATCCCCACCAAGCCGAGCGCCAGACGTCCAGACCTGTAGGAAAGACCCAACGGCCAGCCAGCCCAGTTTCAGCCTCCCTCCAGGAACAACAGAAACGACTCCTTTCCTTAGAACTGATGATCAGGCAGTCCTGAATTCACCACTTTCCCCAGCACAAAACCTTCTCTGTGTGTCTGCACACTCAACCAGATGACTTGGTGCTGTGTAGTTCTCATGCAATGAAATCCCCTCGATGTTGGCCGAAGAATGCGTGACTCGTAGGGACCCGGTGAGGAAGGGGTTAAGAGCCAGAGAGAGTGGAAACGGGGGGGGTTGTGTGCCTGGGGGGGGGGGGGGGGGGGTTACTTGAGTTGATAGACTCCAGATGTGTCCATGCGATAAGCTGAAAGCAAGGGGTGTGTTTGCATTGTGAGCTTAACTCAATCGTGTCTTGGGGGTTCACTAAAGTTGAGCGGGTTAGCAAACAAGCAAACAGGAAAAACGGGAATGCCAGTCTCACAGAAACACTGCCATGTCACCGCAACGGTATGACCGCATGGAGAATTAGAATAGATTTTAAAGTATTTTTCGGGATCTGTCTTTTTGAGTCGATATCCTCCCCCCCCCGACTTGCACAAGAAATCCTTTTCAGTTTGAGCTGTTTTTGGCTCTCCCTCATGAACCTTGCACCCGCTTTCTCTCCCTCTTCCTTGGGTCTGACACTCATTGCTCTCTCTCTCTCTCTCTCTCTCTCTCTCTTTACTCTCTCTCTCTCTTTCTCTCTCTCTCTCTCTCTCTCTCTTTACTCTCTCTCTCTCTCTCTCTCTCTCTGTCTCACCCCTACTCGCGTTCTTGTCTGCGAGCTGAAATCCACCCACGGGATGAATATTCACACGTTGGCCATCACTGGCCTTCCATTCATTGATATTTTGCATGACCAGTGTTGCGTGCCAGATGGTCCCCTGTGGTAGCGCTGGCCCGCGGTCAGCCCTCAATGCTGTATTTCCACCCTGCTGGCTCCTCACTCCCACAGAAGGGGAGACTCTCTCACGTCTGCTTTTTAAAATACATCTGATGGATTTATGTTTTTTAACGGAGCTACTGCATTCATTTGAGACAGCGAGACTCAAAGGAGAGAGTGACCGTGACCGTGAGACAATTTCTTTTGTCAGTCATCTCCAAACCAAGTCTGCACACCAATCAGGTGCTTCACCTCAACGTGATTTTGACAGTTAGCAGCAGGCATACAGCAGATCCCCCCCCCCCCCCCCCCCCGACACGCTGCCATTCCACACACCAGCGATGTGCCAGTCAAGCAGATCAGGTCAGAGGAGAGGACAGTCAGCACTTTTGAGCATTATCGAAGGAAACGGCCGCAACTGAAATAACATGTGCGATTTCAAAACATTATGAAGGGGCTTTTTCAGTGTAGCTGCTGATGATGCTGCACACACTGAAGGCAACACTCACCGTTGTCATCTGGATCAACTTTATTTAAAATCAACTTTTTTGTGTTTGGTTAATCTGAGTTGCATTATACATTTCACGGGTTTTTCAAGAAATACTTGAAATTGTCATTGGATTTAAGTATTTTATTTTGATTTGGGATTTTGGGATTTTTTTTATGTTTCATTAAACAGATGTTGTTTTTCTTCCTTAGTTGGTTGTGGTTTGTCAAGTTTTCTTCAACTGAGTTCCCCCAAGGGTCTATATTCAGAACCCCCTTCAGAGCATATGCTTTGTGCTTTTTCGTTGACCACTTATTAACTACAGGGAAAACGAGGATCCAATGCTGGATAATTGCAATCACGAGCATAGCTGTTTTTAGTTCTGTTTGGGAGAGCCTACTTGACGGAACATGCTTTCAGTCCATTCTTCCTTCGACACATGCTGTGAAGGTTTCAGTGCGGACATTCAAAACAGCCTGTCATTCCATCTTTTTTTTTTCTTGGCATCATACCTTGACTTGCCCTCCTGAAGTAGACCGATGGAACATATAATCAAAATTAACCCAGGAAATTTTACTCTTCAATAAAACTATACACAAGCTATTTTTGTATAGCCTTCTCTCGACAAGTGTGCTGCACGGACCGCAGTTGAAATGATAGCTTGCCACAGAGAGAGCTAGAGACAGCCTCTTCTATACTGACCTTGATTATTGCTATAGTATTCACAGTTGTTCAGTATGGATTGTTGGTGAGATGTGGCTGTGAGCTGCTGCTCCCCCTCCTTGTGCCTGGACCAGTTCATTTACATTTAGTCATTTAGCAGACGCTTTTATCCAAAGCGACTTACATATGTGCGACTTACAATGTATACACATTTTACATTTACACTGATGGCACACTGCACATCAGGAGCAATTAGGGGTTCAGTGTCTTGCTCAAGGACACTTCGACAGGGAATCGAACTAGCAACCTTCTGCTTACTAAACGACTTCTCTACCTACTGTACCACTGTCGCCCCAGTTGTCATTGTGCCTGTGCAAACTTATGGAAGTAGGGTTTTGACTAAATCTGTCTTCAATATGGTGTGTTTAGCTTTCACTTGTAATGCCATTTTGATGATTCTATTCAACATTTTTCTCCTGTTTCGGATTGGGAAAAATGTATTTTTTTTTTTTTTTGTGTGTGTGTGTGTGTGTGTTACTTTATTTTTAACCATCCAGATGCCCAAGAGGGTTTTCAGGGCATGCGGCTAATCTGACGGGACAGAGGAAAGAAAATAAAGAAAAATAATCTGTGGAAGGTAAAAGGAAAGCAGGAAATGAGTAGAAAAACAAAAGACAGGCAGATCCTGGTTTCCTGTTTGAGGAGGAAAGGCTGGAGTAAGTTTTGGGGGCTGAGTTACAGAGACCCCATTGTGAGGGAGTGTGAGTGTGTGTGTGTGTGTGTGTGTGTGTGTGTGTGTGTGTGTGTGAGTGAGTGAGTGAGTGAGTGCGTGTTGAGGAGTGGGCTGGAGGTGGTGTGGTGTGGGGGTGGTGGTGGTGGTGGGGGGGGGGTACTGGGGAGGTGGAATGAGGGTTGGAGGGGTGGGGGTGGGGGGTAGGGGTGGGGGGGTGACACAGAACTGATTCTGCTCATGCCTGAAGCCCCCACCCCCACCCCCCCAACCCTGTGTCTGCACGAGAAAAAGCAGCTCCGAAAAAAAAGAAAAAGGAAACTGTAAAAATAAACGAGAGAGGGCCTCTGTGTCGGAGACGCCAGCCAGACAGGAAATGACGCGACACAAAAATGGTCCCTGCCGGCCTCTGCCAGAGCTAAGGTGCCAGTTAACTGTTCAGACCCCTTTTGTTTTTTCGCACACTTCCACACACAAATGCACACAACAACAACAACAACAACAACAACAACAAAAAAACGAAACAATCCCTCACGCTGGATACTTCCCCCTCTCTCCTTCTCTCTCTCCCTCCCTCCTTCCATCTGGTTCATGCTCTCCATCTTGAAAGACCCCTTCCTTAATGGAGTGCAACAGGAAATTCTTGATTCCAGTCTGGCGATAATGAGTGGCCATTCCCTGGCCTCAGTCATTCTCTCAGTGCTCCCCGGGGCCGAGGCCTGAACAATGTCACCGGAGCACTCCAGCCCCTGCGCTCCCCCGTCTCATAATGGGAGCACTCAAAACGGGGGGGGGGGGACTCTTTGGAGGAGCGGTGGTCTTCATAATAACCCTCATGCCGGCCGCTGTCTGCCTGCGGGGGCCTCTCGCTGTTTCGCACTTCTCTCTCTCTCTCTCCGCTCCCGTCCTCCTCTTCCTCAGACATGCCTTTTCTCATGCCACACTCA
>NC_045158.1:26979930-27039930 GCF_900700415.2 Clupea harengus | reverse complement strand
GCGGGGGATAAACATGCGTTCGAGTCGGCCGTGCTGAACCAGCGCTGTACTGTGTTGGAATGACAGTCTGGACCAACAGACTCCTGTGGATCCTCAATCAAAGTGCATCACAGTTCTCTCCTTGGTCCCATTTGGTTCCGTGTTAGATTGTAGCACAGCAATATCAGGTCACTAGAATAGATGAGTACAGTTAGGTTACCAACTGGCTGGTTAGTACTGATCACCAGGCTATCAGGGAATGGTGAGAGAAGGACGTAACTCAGGAGTAATGGAAAAGCTTCTGTTTGGCAGAGAATCCGTGTGTTTAAGTAACTGTCCATTTTAATGGCGCTCTGCTCTTTCTTCAGGGACCTGTCCAACAACCGCATCGGCTGCCTGACACCAGACATGTTCCAGGGCCTATCCAACCTCACGAAACTGTAAGTCTTTTGTAAACGTAAGATAAGCTTAAGGAACTGTTTGCTAAAATAGCAGACGCTTGTGGTCATATATTATAACGACACAGATGTTTGTTTGACTGGGCCCATGGAACGTGTCATGCTGACAGTGTTAATTGTCTGGTTTTTTTCCTCTCGCTTTGTGTATCTGGCTAAAAGAAACCTCTCAGGCAACATCTTCTCGTCTTTCGACCCGAACGTCTTTCAGGAGCTCCCTTCGCTAAAGCTGGTGTAAGTAGAAGTGACTGAATGCCCCTGTCATCCACATAATCTCTCCTGGCATGCGGAGCAGTAAAAAGCCGAGATAGCGAGGTCTATCTCGGCATCACATATGGCCGACATGCAAACTGGTATGCAAACATAGTATTCGGAGTTCTTCCCACAGTGGTGCTGGTGAACATAAAGTAAATAATTGAACTCCTGGTGAACAGCGCTGGCGCTCTGTCATGGCTGATAGGCTAATCCTCGTAATGTTCCGCTAGGGAACATATCTGATCTGCTCGACCGAATGCGGCGGCCCTGAATGAATGTGCATGTCCCGCCCCGGGCTTAAACGTGTGGTGAGTTCAATCCTACTCGTCTCTCTAACTTCCTCCTCAGGAACTTTAACTCGGAGTTCCTCACCTGTGACTGCGGCCTGCGCTGGGTGCCGGGCTTCTTCCGCACGAGCACGGCGCGGCTTGGGGACGACACCCTCTGTGCCTATCCGAAGAGTCTCCACGGCAAGCCTCTACGCGGACTGAGAGAGAGTCATCTGAGTTGTGGTGAGCTGGTGACACACAGAGGAACACAGTATTCAACTGCAGCCACATGAAAATAAATATATTACTGTATCGCATACCAAATGAATGCACTAAACACATGCTAACGTCAACAATTTCACTATTTCACTATGTATTTCACTATATTCAGTGGTCTGGTAAGATGTTGCTTAAACTATCATTTAAAATATTTTTGTAAGAACAAAATCTACATTATAGATGTTTGTGATCCCACATATGGCATTCCATACATTATACATGTTGGAGCAGATCGTACTAAGATGGTGCACCCAGCTAAACCGACCCACAGTGTGTGGTGGAATACATGTAACCTAAAACTCTGCTGTTGGGGGTCGGCCTGTGTCGGGCCAAGATGCTCTGAGTGGTGAGAAGGATCCGATCCGATTCCCATTGTGTTTCTGCTCGGCCCGGTTCTGGGGTTGCCTAAAACGATCCTTCTCCGGTTCTGACTTAATATTTATTCATTCGTGCCCTCTACACGCCCCTCTCCGCCAGTATTTATATTGGACGAGAGATCCGCGAATGCCTGTTATACCAATTCCACTGCGGTTTATCCTTATGAATGGATGTTCATTGCCAATGCCCTGACCTTGGAAAACAAGTTGATATTCACTGGAGCTTCTTTGGAAAAAGAACCCATTTTGACGAGGTTGTATAATGATAGGGCAACAAAATTCCCCAAAAGACAATAAGCACCCCCCCCCCCCCCCCCCCCCCCCCCCCCCCCCACCCCTCACCCTCCATTCCGATTTTGAGTTTAATACACACTGACTGAGCTCTGTCTGCGTTCTTCCAGACGGGCCTCTGGAGCTGCACACGCTGTCCCTGCTGCCCTCGCTGAGGCAGGTGGTGTTCAAAGGGGACCGATTGCCCTTCCACTGCACCGCCGCCCTGGTGGACAAACTCACGGCCCTGCACTGGAGCCACAACGGCCAGCCTGTCATCAACGAGCCCGAGCAGGGAATTCACCTGGAGAACAGCGAGATGCACGACTGCACCTTCATCACCAGGTACTTCTGGGGTTGGCAGGCACAAACACACTTGCACTAAAACACACACACACACACACACACAAACGCACACACACAAACGCACACACTTATACACACTCGCACTAACACATTCTTATGCATACACACCATCACACAAAAACCTCAACACACACACACACACACACACTCAACACACACACACACACACAAACGCACACACTTATGGCAGGCACAAACAGACTCGCACTAACACATTCTTATGCATACACACCATCACACAAAAACCTCAACACACACACACACACACACCAGGATGCGGTTGAGATTCCCTAACACGCTTTAGTCCTCGACAGCGCTTAATCCTTGTTTGGGATACAGGCCCCAGCTATGCCCACAGAAATATGCCAGGAATGTTTATTCCGGCGTGTGTGCGCAGTGTTAATGAATGAATGGTGTGTTGTGTGTCTGCAGCGAGCTCATCCTGTCCAACATGGACGTAGATGCCAGCGGGGAGTGGGAGTGCGTGGTGTCGACGGGCCGTGGCAACGCCTCCCGGAGCGTGGAGATCGTGGTGCTGGAGAACAGCGCCTCTTTCTGCCCCGAGGAGAGAGTCGCCAACAACAGAGGGGAGTTCAGGTCAGTCTGGAACTACAGGGATCCCGAACACCTGAAGGGTAACAGTAGCAGCTACAGCTAGTGTGCTCCTGTGGTTCAACAGACCCAAACAAGGTTTTAGGAGGGTTTAGCGAGGAAAAAAAAACATGTAGAAGAAACACAGGAATACTGAAATCAATTTTAAACGTAATTTACCTGAATTGTAAGATATGTTTCACTGAAAGGTTGACAAAAAGGATTAAAGTTGAAAACAGCTCAGAGATAATGCAATGCACTAGATCATACTTTACTGTCTGTTGTTTTTGTACATGCAGTCTGTTGAGCTACTGCATGTGCTGTAGTTTGTTGGCTGGCTTCCCTGACTAATGTGTATATTTCTTGTACCCTATTGGCTGACTAATGTGTATATTTCTTGTGTGCCATTGGCTGACTAATGTGTATGTTTATTGTGTGCTATTGGCTGACTAATGTGTATGTTTATTGTGTGCTATTGGCTGAATGGAGGAAGTATTTGAGCTCTGAACTCACAGCGGAAAAACCAACTTGGCTGCAAGTTAGCCTGTGTGGCAGTAACTGGAAATGAAGCTACACTTCAGCTTGATCAAAAACAGGAATAGCACTCACACAGACATGCGCAAACATGATGCACACAATCCCACAAGCCACCACACACCTCAGTCAGGACCAGTCCGTTATGAGAAGAGATAATGTTATTTGAATGTGAGTGTACATGATTTATTTGGTACATGATATTTTTATTTGACAGAGGATGGGTTCTGATTTTTATGCTGCCACTAAAACAGAACCCACAGTCCTTTCTAACATAAAAGTTGCTCTTCCAGTATAGGTTGGGCTGTGTTTGTGGCAGGAGAGCCATGGTGTAAGCTTTAAATACCTCCTTAAAAAAATAAAACCCCAAAATAAACCTCTTTGCTCAATTGGCAATATGGCAGAGACACACTACAAGAGCTTCCTAACTGAGTAATTAAAGACACATGCGCACAGTAGCACTGTGAGTTTTGAAAGATGTGAAGAAGCATGACTTATGCTAACCCTGGGTCACGAAACAGATTCACCTAACTGAACCCACCCCATTGTTTGGTGTTTCCTCTCGTAGATGGCCCAGAACACTGGCTGGCATCACATCGTACCTGCCCTGCCACCCTCTCCGATACCCCTCCCTGGCCATCGGGGAGGAGCAGAGGGCGTCACGCTACTGCGATCGCTTGGGGCACTGGGAGGAAGGGAACTACACCCAGTGCCACTACACTAATGACATCACCAGAGTGCTGCATACTTTCATACAGGTCAGTGGCATCCCATGATACTCGTAATGGTTTTACAGAGTGTCAGGTAAAGGGTGATGTAGTACAGATAGCCTAAACAACACCAGCCAGGTGATCAGTGGCTGTCCGCACCATATTAAATAATAGCAGACATCTGAAGAGCTTGATTGACCAATTAGAATGAAGAGGTCTGTAGAGACATTCGACAAGGAGTGGCAACAAAAAAATTAAATAAAAAATAAAGATTTTCCTGTCACAATTATTTTAAAAGCGAATTTCTTGATCACTTGGTTAATTTAAATGGAATATCTCAATTTTAGCAAAAAACTATAAACTTGAGACATCAGATGTTGAAACTCCTCATTTATCGTCACACTCCTCGTTCAATCTTTGTTGTCTTGTCTTTGTCTCGTCACATCATACAGATGCCCATCAACGCCTCAAACGCAGTGACACTGGCTCACCAGGTGTGCTCCTACACACTGGAGGCTGCTGCCTTCACAGATACCGTAGATGTACGCTACGTGGCTCAGATGATGCAGAAATTCATGGACTACATCCGGCAGCAGAGAGAGGTATGCTAACTATGCTAGCTGAGAGATAGACACGCTAGCTCACAGAGGCAGGGGGATTCGGGCATACATGCAGGACTTTTGTGTGATTTGTTGCGGTGACGAGGTAGAATATGTGGGTCTGGGTAAACGTTATAAACGTCAGACATGTATGTATGAAGCATTACATATCCTTTTGTGTGTGTGTGTGTGTGTGTGTGTGTGTGTGTGTGTGTGTCTTCACACGTGTGTGTGTGTGTCTCAGCTCTCCGAGGTGCTTGTGGAGATGGGCAGTAACTTGATGCAGGTGGATGATCAGATCCTGTCCCGTGCCCAGCGAGAGGAGAGGGTCTGCAGCTCCATCGTCCACTCCCTGGAGACTCTGGCCTGGCCTCAGCTCCACTCCGGCTCCCAGGATCTCTTACTGGTAGGCCTCAGGCAGACGACCCCTCAGACCTCATCTCTCTCAGCCTCAGTCAGACCCCGCAGACCTCATCTCTCTCAGTCTCAGACCCCTCAGACCTCATCTCTCTCAGTCTCAGTCAGACCCTTCAGACCTCAGACCTCTTACTGGTAGGCCTCAGGCAGACGACCCCTCAGACCTCATCTCTCTCAGCCTCAGGCAGACCCCTCAGACCTCATCTCTCTCAGCCTCAGACCTCATCTCTCTCAGCCTCAGACCCCTCAGACATCAGACCTCATCTCTCTCAGCCTCAGGCAGACCCCTCAGACCTCATCTCTCTCAGCCTCAGACCCCTCAGCCATCAGACCTCATCTCTCTCAGCCTCAGTCAGACGACCCCTCAGACCTCATCCCTCTCAGCCTCAGTCAGACCCCACAGACCTCATCTCTCTCAGCCTCAGACCCCTCAGACCCCTCAGATCTCATCTCTCTCAGCCTCAGACCCCTCAGACCTCAGACCTCATCTCTCTCAGCCTCAGGCAGACGACCCCTCAGACCTCATCTCGCTCAGCCTCAGGCAGACCCCTCAGACCTCATCTCTCTCAGCCTCAGACCTCATCTCTCTCAGAGTCTGTGTTGCCAAAGAAGAGGTTCATGTGGAATGTTGTATTGCTTTCAGTCCAGCCCCATCTATGTCCACATGTTACTCTTAGCATGTCGTCATGTAATTGTCAGCTGATAGTATGTCCTTACTACACAACAGTTACAAACTCTGACTTTGATATGAAGTCTTTTGCATGCTTTTTTATGTGTGTGTGGCATTATATGTGTTGCCAAATAATGATGCCTGATTTTAAACGTATCTCTCTCCGCCTTGCCTGTCAGGTCTCACGTAATATCGTGATGTTGGCTCACCTCATTCGTCCGGCGCAGTTCACGGGCATGAGCTGCACAGCCTATCAGAGGAGAGAGGGGTCAGGGGTCAACGGCCCGGACGTTCAGGAGTCACCTCACGAGCAGCAGCTTCGCTTCCGCTGCATGGCAGGAGCTCACAACAACTCTCTCAACAACTTCCCCCTGAAGGTGAGCGTGCTAACCCACACGCTACTCTGTCCATATTAGGTTCTGGAGCACCTGGCTGTTATGTGTCTCTTTAGTGCTGCTGCTTTAAGGTAACTATGGGACGTGTCGTGAGATGACTATTTATGGGTCATGGAGCTCCTCTTCGGCAGTGATGCTTCTCCTTGCATCTGGAGTATATCTAAATGTCCCCACAAGGCAGGCCATTAAATTCATTAGTAAGATCTAAAGAGCTTTGAAGTCGCAGGGCTGTGCAGGTAACGTTGTGACGTAAAGCAGCATCTGCTGTCATGAACGGTGGAACTGTCCCTGTTTCTTTCTTCAAAACGGCTCCTGGGAAAGACTACTTATGAGGGTTCTGTGGGTTAAAGGAAGTCTGAAGATTCGATAAATGATTGTTTATTCGTATGTTCTCTTCAATTTTTCTGTTCTGTTCTCCCTTCTCGCTCTTCTTTCTCTTCTCTCTCCTTCTCTCTCTTCTCTCTCTTCATTCTCTTTTATAGAATTCTTTGGCCTTGGCCTCCGTCTCCCTCCCCGCCTCCTTGTTTCCTCCGGACGCTCCTGCAGACTGTAAACTGCAGTTTGTGGCATTCCGTACCGGAAGGTTCTTTCCCTTTATGGGGAACTCCAGCAGCAGCCTGGTGGACATTTCCCGTCGCCGTGGCGTCAACACGCCAGTCATCTTTGTTGGACTCGGTAAGCAATCTGTACTTTGGGTCAGGCCCACAACAACAACAACAACAACAACAACATACACAGAGGAAACGCCATTCAAAATGTCTTGACCTCTTGACCTCTTAGCTCGGGGAGAATGGAATCTCATTCATTAAAAACAAAGAATGTGGTCGTGCCACAGGCAAACCTGGAGCAGATGCCTTCATAAACTGCGGGTTGTGATCAGTCATCTGCAAAATTGTATTTACAAATCTAATAACATGTTTCTCAGGAACCGATGATCGGTTTCACTTCTTCGTTCTACTTCAAATAAGTTTCCTGTGCCCTGATAGATAACCTGATTCCATTAGTGCTGATTCTCTCTCTCTCTCTCTCTCTCTTGTGTGTGTGTGTGTGTGTGTGTGTGTGTGTGTGTGTGTGTGTGTCGGCTCTTCCTCAGATGGCTGCAGCATGTGGAACCACTCAGACCCCATCACTGTGTCACTGCGCCATCTGTCTCTGGGCAGTGACCCCATCGCTGCCCACTGGAACCTGGAGAAACAGGGAGGCTGGAGCCAAGATGGCTGCCAGCTAGTCCACTCCGATGCCACCACCTCTACCCTGCACTGCTCGCTGCCTAGCAACTATGCTGTGCTGCAGGTGAGACAACAATTAAAGACTAAAATGGAATAATGAATGAAAATATTTTTGATAGATTTGCACTGTGTGTTTATGGCATGGAATGCTTAATGCAGTGTCATTCCTTTTTTGTTTTCAAATGTTTATCAAAGTTAGTGTACTCTGTAATCATTCTCATGATCTGTGGTCAGATGCCTCAATCTTTGAAATAAGGATTTTAATCTGTTCAAGAATCTGTTCAGAATATGTTTATCTCTGTCATTTCCAGCACTGAGGGTTGTGTACAAACAACCACGTCATAGTGTGTACAAACACACATTTTTCTTTTTGGCAAATCTCTGTAACATTTGTATCCATCGCTCAGGATGTCCCAGACTTCCCGGGTCCCTCCCCTGTGCCCGTAGATGTGCTTCATCCAGTGGTGTACACCTGCACTGCTGTCCTGCTCCTCGGCCTCTTCACCATCATCATCACCTACATTTTACACCACAGGTATGCAGTGGACATGACCACCCGTGTGACCATGCTTATGCTTATGAGATCATGTGACCATATATGTTCCTATATGATCATGTGACCATACATGTTCCTATATGATCATGTGACCATACATGTTCCTATATGATCATGTGACCATGCATATGCTTATGAGATCATGTGACCATGCATATGCTTATGAGATCATGTGACCATACATGTTCCTATGAGATCATATGACCATACTGGTGCTTATGAGATCATGTGACCATAGGCTACATGTGCTTATGAGATTGTGTGTTTCTGTGCAACAGACTTGCCTTACGAACACCAATAACAGCACAGTTAGCTGGCTAGATTGCTAACCAATATATTTTGGTGATACATGCGGCGATGACATGCTGTAGAACATATAACTTATAATATAATATAATATATATAATATAACTTATATTTGTGTTGGGTTTTAACCCTGGATCATGACACTACACAGTGACTAGCCTGGGGAGCTTGTGGGAATGATGTGCATGTTTCGCTATGTTTCCCACGACCAGACAACATCAACATGAATTTGAGGATGATACAAATAACTAGTCACCCACTCAAACATACGTCAAAAGCGAAGCCTGCTTTATAAAAACGGTTTAAAAACCTGATTTTGCAAAGGTAAAAACCTTTTTTGCAATTTCTTATTTAATGGATTTCACTTTCGAGTGAAAGCAAGTTGAACTCAAAGTATATCTGTTGGATTTTAAATGTGAACACATGAAGAAGGCAATGTCAAAGTGCCCACGAGACTTGCCGGGATTATGCTGATGTTGAGACAAACAACTTCAATGACTTTCAAAGCCAGAGCAACTTGACTTCGATTTCTCTAAAGTCCTGTCATTTTCTGTCTCTGCTCGCATTAAGGCATATTGAGTGGCTGTTCCATTGTTCTATATAGTTTGTTCGCTTGCTTCTTCAAAGCGAACATTAGACTGCTCTCATGTTCTCTTGTAGGGCCACCAGAAGACTTAAATTAGTGACTGCGATGACATATTTACATATTTGACTCTGAACAGAAATTGATGAGGCTAAGACCTCCCACCAAATGTATTATGTGATAACACACTTAGTGCTGATTTTGAAAAGAATACAAATGTGTATTGAATCATACTCAAAAGTCCTTGAATTTAATATTCCTGAAAATAGGCAACCGTCATGTATGTTATTCGAACATCCAACGGATGAGTATTTGAACATCCAGCATATTTCTAATAAGTGTGCTTGTGTTTTCTATCTTCACTCAGCTCTGTTCGAGTCTCCAGAAAATGCTGGCACACAATCCTCAATACCTGCTTCCATATTGCCATGACGACAGCAGTCTTTGCAGGAGGCATCACCCTCACAAGCTATCCCATAGTGTGCCAAGCGGTAAGCCTTGTGAAGCCCCCTCACTAAATATGTTTGAGGATGTGAGTGTAGAGTAATTGAAGGATTGTTCTCTCTCTCTCTCCTCTCGCTCTTTGGTGTGTGTGTGTGTGTGTGTGTGTGTGTGTGTGTGTGTGTGTGTGTGGAATGTGGTGTGTGGTGTGTGTGTGTGTTTGTGTGTGTGTGTGTGTGTGTGTGTGTGTGGTGTGTGTTGTGTGTGTGTGTGTTTGTGTGTGTGTGTGTGTGTGTGTGTGTGTGTGTGTGTGTGTGTGTCCATGCATCTTAGGTGGGCATTGCTTTGCACTACTCCTCCTTGTCCACCCTGCTCTGGATCGGGGTCAATGCCAGGGTCATCTACAAAGAGGCTGTGCTGCGATTGCCACGGCAACCGGAGGGAGAGGTCGCGGCGGTGCCCACACAGAGGCCCATGCTCAGGTCAGTGATGTCATCAGGTTGACACAGGAAGAGACTTTTGGAAAGCTGAAGTGGCCTGAGAGAGTACGGGAATGGCTCTGAAGGAGCGGCTGCAATGAGAGTGTGTCTGTACAAAAATGGACCACCAGTGATATAGAATTCTCCGGTATCAAAGCACCATTGTCTCGGAAAAACCAAAGCCCATCTGTTTTTTTTACATTTCTTTCTCCGTTTAATGGAAAACTAGACGGAAAGACAAGTTTCTGCAAAAAAAAAATTCCAGAGAGAGAAGAAAAAAAAGCTTCAGAGGCATAAGTGAGAAGCCAGCACCAGATGCAGGGTGGGCTGGTGCCAGGGTAGCACAGGGCACAAAAGTACATGGGCACCTCCAGCACCAGATGCAGGGAAGGAGGGTGCCAGGGTAGCACAGTACACAAAGGTGCATGGGCACCAGATGCAGGGAAGGAGGGTGCCAGGGTAGCACAGGGCACAAAAGTACATGGGCACCTCCAGCACCAGATGCAGGGAAGGAGGGTGCCAGGGTAGCACAGTACACAAAGGTGCATGGGCACCAGATGCAGGGAAGGAGGGTGCCAGGGTAGCACAGTACACAAAGGTACATGGGCACCTACATAAATCTAGTCAGTGGCGAGTGTTCGGGGTCGAGGCAGCTGCACTGCCAGCTATGGGTGCCCCCCCTCCCCTGAGCTCTCCGTCAGACCCCCCCCCCCCCCCCCTCAATGCTTTATCTGTCTCACGCAGCCTGTGATGTCACACTGTACTGCTGACCCCTTGGCTCCCCCGCGCCCCCCCTGTGTCACCCGCTCGGCCCGCCAGGGTCAGCTCCTGAATGGGGCCTGTCTGGGCCGGGGAATAAATCACGTGGAGGCCCCCTGCCCCGTCCTGATGCCTGGATCATGTGGAGGCCCCCTGCCCCGTCCTGTCCTGATGCCTGGAGAACACATTTCAACCAGTGGGGATGAGCACAAAGCAACAGAGTGCATGCAGTGTGGATTGCCCAAGCCCCTTTAAGCCCCAATAACCAAGAAAACATAGACAGAATAACAGAAGCAGAACACTACTATATACCAAAATAGATTAATACTGTTTGCAAAGCTGGTGTATGTGTGTGTGTGTTTGTGTTGCTGCATTTATTCTAATGCAGATCATTTGATAAAACATTGTGTGTGTTTTCTGCTAATTTATACCGACGCACATAGAGATAACCATCATTTAGTGCAAACATACCATTTTTTTTGCACTTTGTTCTAACATCCCTTTTTTTTCCTGATCTTCCTGTTTTCAGGTTCTATTTAATAGCTGGCGGAGTTCCTCTCATCATCTGTGGCATTACGGCCGCGGTCAACATGAACAACTATGGGGAGAACAGCCCTTAGTGAGTGCCTTGACTTTTTTCTGCCCACGGGCGTTGTGACCCAGGTCACTGCATTCTCATGTTTACTGCTGATATAAGCACGGCTCTTTCCTGTGAGACCCGGTTTAGTGAGTGGGTTGAGAACACGACACAGAGGTGTCCTTGTGTTCCTGATGTAGGGCACTGTCAGACGGCATGTGACCCCAACTAACCTTTTCCTTGCCTCTGACCCCCCTTCGCGCAGCTGCTGGTTGGTGTGGCGGCCAAGTTTGGGGGCGTTCTTTGTCCCCGCCGGCCTGGTGGTGCTGGTGACCTGGATCTACTTCCTGTGCACCATCTTTCGCCTGAGGCGCCGGAGCTCCGAGAGCACCAAGGAGCTGGCGGCCTCCTCCGTCTCCTCGCCGCCGCCGCCGCCCGAGAGCCAGCCGGCCCTGGGCGGCAGCGCCAGTCTGCACTCCACAGACTCCGGCGTGCACGCCGGGCTGCCGCCGGTGGAGGACCAGTACTCCCTGAAGGTGCAGTTCCTGGCGCTGGTGACCACTCACTTCCTGTTCCTGGCGCTGTGGTGCTGTGGAGCCATGGCCATGTGGCAGACGGGCCGAGAGAGCCTGCTCTTCAGCTGCCTGTACGCCGTGGCCGTCACCGCGCTGGGCTTGTTCCTGGTGGTGCACCACTGCCTGAGGCGGCTGGACGTGCAGGCCGCCTGGCTCGGCTGCTGCCCGGCGTACCGGCGCTCCCAGCCCATGCGGGCCTACACGCACTCCTGTGCCGCCGGGCCGGGGAACCAGAGCGCCTCCGAGCGGGGCTCGCAGCTCTACGTGGGCTGCGTCGCTCCCGGAGAGGCCAACAACTGCTCGTCGGCCAGGTCCTCCTCCACCCCCAGCGGAACCAGCAGCGTCGGGCCTGGGCCTGGGCCCTGCAAGCTCACCAACCTGCTCCAGGTGACGCAGGAGAACGGCAACAACACCGCCCGGGTGCCCACCACCGTCGCCAACACCAACACCAACACCAGCACCAGCACGGAGCACAACGGCAAGCCAAAGAACAATGCGCTGCCCAGTCTCATCTCAGCAGCCCCGGTGCAGCCGCAGAGGAGGAAGACCAGCAGCAGAACTAAAACAGGCGGCGCTCAGTACCACCACCGCGGGGAGGGCAGGGGCCACTACCGCCTCAAAGCCCTGAGAGGGGGGGCTGGCGGGGGCAGCGTGGGCGCCCTGGGCCCCCCGGGGGTGGAGCAGCTCGGCCCGTCCCAGGCGGGCCACAACAAGCAGGCGTCCAGCGAGAACGGTAGCCTGCGCAACCACAGCCACTCGGAGAGCCAGACGGGCCAGACGCTGACCAACGGTCGGCACGGCGGCGACGCTCTGGCCACCAGCCCCTCCGAGGGCAGCGACGGGGGCAGCAGCGGCTGCCGGAAGCCCTTCCCTCTGCTGCCGTCCGTGGCCAGCCGCATGGCCGCGCAACACGGAGCCCAGAGGCGGTGCGCCAGCCGGGACAACCTCAAACTGGCGGCGGCCGCCGAGAGGGAGGCCAAGCGCTGCTCCTTCCCACTCAACACAGCCATGGGGACGGGCACGGGGACGGGCACGGGCACGGGCACAGGGACGGGGACGGGCATGGGCACGGGCACGGGGACGGTCAACGCCACGCCAGGGCCTATCACTAATGCTCCCAACGGGACCCTTAAGAACTCCGTGACGGAGCCGGACACGAGTGGCACAGACCACTCCCAGGGTTCCGTGGGCATGAGGAGTGGCGTGTGGAAGAGCGAGACCACTGTGTGATCCATCAGACATCCATCCAAAATACAAAAAACACGCACCTTTTGTCAATTTCAGCTTGCTTACCCATCCCTTGTGATACTCGTGTACTTCAAATACTGAGCTGAAGGTCGCATAAATCAAACATGGGGGAAGAATATATAGTTCATGTCAACAGTCTTTGCTTCCTGGTCGGTTAGTTTTGTTGCAGCTGTGGATCACACAATATGGCATACGATTTGTGTTTGAGGTTTGATGTTTTGCTATGAAATATGCAAAAGTATATGTTTGTTTGTTTTTATATCAAGGTATTCCACCATAGATAACAATACAAAAGTTACAAGCTAAGGATTTTTTTTTTTTTTTTAAAGAAGCAATTGTACCCTTAGCTGTATGTCTGTAAGCTTAGAGTTTATTTCTTTTCTCTGAATGCTTCACTCTATGCATAAGAAAGAGAGCATGGAAATGGAATCAAAGATAGCCCATTTTGCTATGAGCATCTCCTCTGTGAAGGACATTTTCTCTTGTATTTGTGCGTGCAAGCATGCTGACATGTTTATGAAAAATATTTGTGTGTGTGTACATGTGTGTATGTGTGCATGTTTGCGCTCTTGGCTGTGTGTGTGTGTGTGTGTGTGTGTGTGTGTGTGTGTGTGTGTCTGAGTGAGAGAAAGAGAGAGAGAGAGAGAGAGAGAGAGAGAGAGAGCACCTAGTGTATATATTCTTCTTAACCATTTTAAGTATTAAGATGGAGTCCATCCTTCCCCAGCACTGAAAAGAGCTTTCTTGCCTCTTGCTAAGCAGACCTAGCTATAAGCATATGGATCTTTGTGTGTAGAGTCAGTGGGCCTCCACCCTGCAATACTCTGTTGAATGAATTTGTGGCACTGTGAACTTTGAACTTTGTAAAGCAGGAAGTGGCTGTCTGTGCTCCTCATCGGTTCCATTTTGCTGGGAAATGTCCGGTTTACTTCTCACCATTACTCATGGCTCACTACTGCCATCTACAGGACACAATACATCACTGATCATGCACTGATACGTAAGGAATGGAGTTTCAAACTCTTTATCTTTTGAAATTTGCCGTTGTGGCTCTCTGATTTGTTTTCTTTAAGCCTCATGTCAGACGCGGTAGCCTCCCCTGGTGGAGGTGTTGCTTTTACCAACAATTCAAATGTATTTGGCTGACAACGTAATTACGTTTTGCGCTACTTCCAACATAATATTTCTGACAGTATGTCCAAAACATTCACAAGATAACATTTTCATGTAAAAAATGTCTCTCCTGTTGAGGCATTTATCTAATCAGTATTGTTTTGATCGGTCCATCGAGGTAATGATTGTGTGTTCTTACAATGAACCCTCGAGTGCATGTATGACTCATGTGCAAAGCAGCCATTTTCACACTGTCCAATTATCTATCTCCCCACTTTGTTTACATCTTCAGTATTCAAATTGATCTCCAGTCATGGCCTGGCGTAGTAGATACGAGCCGAAGAGGACATTCTGATCAGTTCACAACTGCACAGTACTGAGTCCATGTTACAGTTTGACCAGAACAGTGTTTTAGTATGTTCAGGGACATTGTTGTGCCAAAGAAAAGGTTCACTGGGAAAAAAAAAAAAACCTCAACGCCACAGTATTTTAGTAGGTTTTGTGCCATATTATGTGTCATTCCTCTGAGTGTTCTAGTTTAGCTCTTACATCTCCCTTGGAGTCTGTCTGTGTGTGATGTTATGTGGTGGCACGTACCATGGTGTCATGGTCATGGTTTTTAGACCTCTAAGCTTTGTTAAACGTATGAATTTAGCCGCATACATCAGTCAGGCAGGTGTTCTTCTTTATGTGTCGATGATTTCAAAATGTGTAGCTTTGGGACTTTTAAGTGTTATCAGACAAGTAAGATACCTGCCAGTGTTTGAGTACTTTTAAGTGTTATCAGACAAGTAAGATACCTGCCAGTGTTTGAGTACTGAAAACTGCTTTTCAGTGTCGGTTGTTACATGTAAGATTTTTGTAAGGTTTTCACGAAAAAAACAAACAAACAAACAAAAAACAAATGTCCAAATTCATCTCAGAGTGAAAAGGGAGAAATCAATCTGTTACCTGTATTTATATTTGTATCTGTCATGGCATCAGTTTTAAATAATAGTAAAATGATAACTGTTTATTATTCAATAATATATTTGCCCTAGAAGCCCAAACCGTGCCTTATAAAAATCTGATGCAAAATAAAGACTTTCAAAAAGCCTCATTTTATTGTGGAAATGTGAATGTAATGAATGTTCAGTGTGTGGTGGTTATCAGTACTATTCACAGGAAGAATGAGAAAGAGCCATAAAGTTGGTATTTCACTTCAGTAAATACAAAAGCAATGAAATATAGTTGAAAAATAATTGTGATCATCTTATACTTACATTTAGGCAATTCTATAGGCATTATTTATTAAGTCAATGTTTCCCTATACTGTCATGTTTTCAGTGTCCATCATTATGTTTTATTTCTTTTCAGGCATATAATAATATACAGAGATATTCTGGAGTAATGTCAAAGAGTAATTTTCTAGTTTAGTGTAGTTTTTAGACTACACTAAACTGAAACTAGAAGAGGTCTACATTCATTGTGGTAGGTCTAAAGCGTTTTATGTTTTGTCAACAGAACACTTTGAAGGCCAATGTTCCGTTACAGAAGACTGTCCTGGTGCCTGGTCCTGTTTTAAGTCAATCTATAACGCTACGTAGTGATATACAGTACATGGTGTTCTGGGGGTAGTATGACCACTCTTGAATGGCATGGTCCTGTTTTAAGTCAATCTATAACGATAGACATGGTGTTCTGGGGGTAGTATGACCACTCTTGAATAGCATGGTTATATTATATACACCACATCGTAGCTGTGGACGTCACAGTCTGGTTGATATTCTTTCTACAGTATTTCATCAGAAATAAAGCCAGCTTGTCTTTGGGGATGGATCAATCCTTAAACTTTTTTTTAACTTTTTATGTTAGGCACAGAAGGCTGGAGAAATGAGTCTCCCTGCTGTCTAAAAAGAGAATGGAGCCTTTAAACATTTTGTCATTTGATTTATCAAGTGATTTTGACATGCCTGGTGACTTAAACAATATATAAACCACTTTAAAAGACTATAACTAGTCAAATAGTTTTGTTTCAGGTGTATTCCTGTATGTGTTTATTTCTTTAATCGTGGTCAGAGAAATGTGAATACAGGTGTGACAGTTAGAATCATCAACAGACATACTGTGAAAATTCGATTTTGATCATGTCTCCAGTTTTTGTTGTTAAGGGGTTAAAATGAATGTTACAAAAATTGAGTGAGTGTCTCAGTGACATTACACTGAACACCCAACAACGAAATGTAACTTATAGTTGTACTTGTGCTGTGCCTTAGCTTATACATTGGTAGGCGAGTTCGGCATGGTAGATCAATCAAATTGTTGCGTAGAGCTTCTATGGCGTATGTAAATTCTTGTGTCCACGCCATACGATATGTAAATACAGGATTACCTGATTAGCTGACAGACCAATTGAAAAAGACACAAATTATTGACATGGTGTTGACCAATGAAATGGTGGGTTATGTGGGAATGGGCAGGACCGTTGTATGACGATACAGGAAGAATTTCAACAAAGGGGAAAATAGAGTAGGTTCTATCGTGCCCAACTTGTTTCTTAGAACTAGAAATAACTTACTGAATGTTTTTTCACGCTTTGTTTAGTGCTTCGAGGATGCGTCCCCCTCCATCTAACCTACATTCCAAGAATTGTTGTTAACGTCCGGAGTAAGCTATTAATGCTGCCACCTCGTCGACTGCGTTCGGGCTATTTAGTGACCACACTGCAATTACTCTGTTAAATTTAGATGTCCAAATGTAGTCTATGACTAATCGGCTTGACATGAGTAATGAAGCTGGCGACCACGTTGTTATTACGCGCTGCATCTATTTTAGGTAGGATACTAGATTATACGGTGACAGGCAAATTGACTAATTCATTTAATCCATGAGAAACGGGAGTAGGCCACGTTCAGCCAGTCGACACCATCAACAATTATTACGGAGATCATTACCTGCTACCTAACAATTAAGTAGGAATCTCCTAATCTCACACGGGCTATGGTCATTGCTTTAGACGTGCTTTGTACAAGTCAATCATGAATATAGCACAACAACCTAAATCACGATAAAAAAAGTCGGAACCTTAAAAACAATGGTTAGTGTAGGGTATAATTGAAGTAATTGAATCTGTGATTATCAAATCATTCAGAATTGACGAACACTTTCCACATGCATCCTCATGCGTTTCCTCATCGTCTACGTCATCGGACTAATCATGTTTTCATGATCCAACCTGCGAAGGAGGAGTCTGTAGTATTGCGAAACTACGCGGTGTGCATCAAACTCTGACGGGACAGTCGGTGTTGTAGTAGCTTTCAGAACATTCGAACGCATTTTCACAATACGTAAACGCAGTTCATTGCCAGCCTTTGACAAATAGGCTGGACCCTCGCATTGATCTGACCCGAGGGCTTCGAGAATGTCTTTAGCAGATCAGAGCCAACAATGGTATCCTACGAGTGTACAGGTAACAGTGTTCCAAGCAAGGAACTTGAGAATCAAAGGCAAGAATGGCACCAACGACGCGTACGCCATCATGCAAATGGCCAAAGACAAATTTTCAACGTCGGTGGCAGAAAAATGTGTGGCACCGGTTTGGAAGGAAGAAGCCTCTTTTGACCTGCCGCTCTTCCACCAAGGCAATGCCGACCGCTGTACTCTGCATATCATCGTAATGCACCGGGCGCTGGTGGGTCTGGATAAGCTACTTGGACAGGCAGTCGTCAACCTTTTGGACCTCCACGATAACAGGTCCCGGAAAAAGAGCGAGTGAGTATGTTATTGTTGTAAAAAAAAAAAAAGGGAAACGAGAAGGTGTATTGTAAGAGGTACTGCACACTTAAATGGGTTTTTGAGCTGTAAACTAAAGTATATGACTGCACTATGATGAAACGCATCAATGCTGGTGCTGGTACAATTTGGCATTTTATGGGTCTAAAATGGTTCAACACCCCATCCTGCACCTTGCAAGACAGATGCTGATGTAGTCGACTGTTTGGAACTTCTCTAGGTCATGAAATGGGCGGCTCTCCCCAACCCCCTCCACTCTCACTTTTTAAAAGCCAATTGACAGGGGGGGCCATTGGGCCCTGTGAGGCGGACCCCAGGAAGGAGGATTTTGGCCCTCGCCACTGACAGAAGAAATCTATGGAAAACATGTCTGTGGCAACAGTAGATACACTATTGGCAAAGAAAAACATTCTGGACCGAAAACATTCAAACTATTTGGAAGTGCACCAACTGTAGTTCAGGCGCCATAGCCGTTGCCTTTTTATTATAGCGGTAATTCTGTCAATATTAACACCAGCATTGATGTGTTTCATTAAAGTTCAGTCATATCATTTAGTTTACAGCTCAAAACACACTTTTAAGTGTGCTGTATCTCTTTGAATAGTTGTGTTCAAATGGGAAAAAAGTGTACAAAAACGGCAAGTAGACTGCCATGGTGGTTGGGAGCATTATCTCATACGCTTAAAGGCAAAGAAACAAATTAAATCACTTTATGGTTTTTGTATATTTCTCCTGAGTAGGCCCAACCAACATTTGCTAAGTGTTCCGAACATGTTAGTGTTGCGGGGGGAGCAGAGGACACATAAGTTGTTGTGGATGGTTGAGCCAGCGGTCTCCTAGGCAACCGCAGACTTGTGTTACCTGTGTGCCTAGAGGACGGGCACCATGACGCTTTGGAATCACAAAGCTGAACTCCTCCTCCTCCTCTTTCTCAGACTCCCATTACTCTTGTTCACACTCCCGCTCCCCTGTTTACTGACGCCGTGCTGAATCTCAACCAAAACATGATGTGTTGTAGTGTCATCAAGGCACACCCAAATTAGGGGAAGTTTGACCCTTAAAAGGGCATTGTACATGTACAGGTAACCACTTGAACAGTTCATTCATAAGGAAATTGTTGTCCTGGCTTCTTCAAAATAAGGTCGTTTTGAAATGTCAAACATATGTGGCAAATGGCCATGCTTTTGATATTTATCAGGCTGTTGCTGAAGGACAAGGACATCTTCCTTCGAAAAGAGAATGCAGGCAGCATAACTTTACTTTTGGCTAATTCTTTTACTAAGTTGAACACAGCTTGTCTTGCTGATAGGCTGATCTTCCAATCTGACCTTAGTATGAAATACATTTTGGGACATTATATATTACAGACAGCCTACGTTCTAAGATGTTACGGTGGGAAGACTTTATGCTGTGAAGTATTTGGAGGAACATGTCGTGGACCAAGTTAAATATGAAACATTTGTCCACATCTCCACTGGCAGTACATGAAGGTGTTAAAGGTGATGCCTGCGATTCTGGCGACAGGTTGTTGATATTTGTGATCAATAACATTTCAAATGACATCCCTTCTTTCCATGCCCCTGAAGCAGTGTCTTGATTAGCTGGCATAGTGCATGGCTTGGTCCGAGCCACTTTGTTTTTATAGAGGCAGGACTGTGTACAGAGCACAGCTAGAGGACTGTGAGGAGCAATTAGCTGAATTTTACAAAAAATGTGTTGGATTAGAATCATTGACTGTACCTGTTGCTTTGAAATGATCTTTTACCAGAATCTTCTTCTAGAGAATTTGATCTAGCCCTGTAACCCAACTAGACTCAACAAGCCACCCTCTGTCATCCACAACACCGCTTGCTTGCTTGTTTTGAATTTTCTATTTCTGCTGATCCTTGGCTTTTTTTTGTTGCTGTGTTTACTCTGACGACTGTGATGTGCCCAGATTGAACTCCCGTCAAGGGCAGTCTTTCATGCGCAAACATTCACCCAAGCCCGCGCGTTAGAGCACTGCCCTCTCACATTCCAGCGTGCCACTGGGATGCTGTTACATCTGAGCCTCACCCAAGACATAACCAAGTCTAAAAAACCCTGAGCTAGACTCACAGTTGAGAGGGAAATACTCTGATTTGATGTCTCTAGTGGCCTGCGTTACAATCTCATCAAGAAAAAATGGCCGACCCCTGTAAGTGGGGTTTATCTGGGCTTTATTGGGAAAGGGTGGGCTTTATCTGTACTTTCGTGTCTTTCTTCTTTTTTAACTGCTGAACTCTGTGGATTCCACCTCTCCAACAGAGCTGAAAGAACCCCCGTCAACACTGAGTTTCTTTAGTCGGGGGGGAGACTGGGAGGCGCGGACCCTTGATAAGGGGTTTTGGGACCTGGGTCTTTGAAGGCTTCCAGCAGGGACCCACCCAGCTACACTTCATTAAACAGGCATTTTAACAAGGCCCCCCGCTCCCCCCTCAGCATCCCCTGCCTGGCCCTTTCACAATGTTTTAGCAGGAAATAAAGACTCTATTCAAGCTTTGTTTGCTTAAAGATGACATTGGCGCTGTGTAAACATAATGTGACTTGGCGTTTCACTATGGAGTCTCCAAATAGTAGTTTAGATAAGACGTTCAGGTTTTGAATTGAATTTGTCCTGAAAAACATACAAGACGTTCTTACGGGATCTTCTAATGACGAAAAGTAACTTATTTGCTTCTTGACTCTTGTTCAGTTTTCGTACTGTTCTTTTAATGGGAAGTGTGTTGACCTGATAAGATAGCCATTGTTGGCCTGTTCGGTTTCCTCCTGTAACCTCTTTGATAATGCTGCTTATTTACACTTGCTCACAGTCTGAGTCATTTGAATATATCAGGGCATGGACTGGAGGGAAAAGTTAGTGCCATGTTTTTTTTTCATTCTCTGGAGTAAACATGTGTTTCACATCACATGCATGGTGACAGATACTCAGATAGGGCTGTGCAATAGGGATGCACAAGCACTGGTGTTTTGTGTCCCTAATACCTAATACTGTGACTAATAGTGTGCATGACTAACGGTATGCGTGACATAATGTTGCAATGTCGAAACTCTGTCCGATAAAACTGAGTCCCTGTTGTGGCTGTATAGGTTCATAAACGTTTTGACCAGATGCTGGTGTAGATCACATCACATGTCCTTATTTTGTCTTCCTTTGAAGATAATAAGTAAGGCAGTCAAATGATTAAAACAATTAATTACATGCTTTTGGATTAATTACTCTAAATGAATAGCTTGTATCATTTGCCATGAGAAGCATTTAAAAATCGTGTCAGATTTGCCAATGATGTGATGGCAAGAAGCGTGCAGTGGGAGAAATACAAACTGTTCCTGCAACCCAAACTGGCCACTTTTCAAATCCAATTCATGTCATCCGATTAATCTGCATCTTTTCTTTAAGCGTTATTTTTTCTATAATTCTTTAATTGAAATGAATGCGTTATTTTGACAACCCTAATAATAAGGGAACATGGTGTTTTGTTCCGTTGGCGTTATACCTGTGCCCTGGTTCACCTGTGTTTACCAGTGACCCCTCCGCCAGTGACCCCTCCAGCAGCCAGTGAGGTTGACCCCCCCCCCCCCCCCCCTCCAACAGCCAGTGAGGTTGACCAGCCCCCTCCAGCAGCCAGTGAGGTTGACCAGCCCCCTCCAGCAGCCAGTGAGGTTGACCCCCCCTCCAGCAGCCAGTGAGGTTGACCCCCCCTCCAGCAGCCAGTGAGGTTGACCCCCCCTCCAACAGCCAGTGAGGTTGACCCCCCCCTCCAACAGCCAGTGAGGTTGACCAGCCCCCTCCAGCAGCCAGTGAGGTTGACCCCCCCTCCAGCAGCCTAGCGTGGCGTAGGAAGCTAATCCTCTGCATTTGCATACCTCTCCGCGTGTTGGCTTTTCCGGGTAGCCTCGTTATCACGGTATTATCCCATGTGATCGTGAACATCAGAGCCACCTGGGCTTGTGAGTTGTGTGCCTTACCTGAGGCGTGTCGGTGGCCACAGTAGTCATCCGTGTAATGGCCCTAAATTAGCTCAGGTTGATGAGTACAGGACACGGGCATGGTCACCTAATGACGTGTTTCAGTGGGTGTGTATTGTATTGAAGGCATCAAAACATACGATGTCACATTTTCACAAATAGAATTGAACAAGGCAAACATACACCCTTAAATTATGTAACTGGGTTAGTCAATGTTCATCATAACACCTAAAGTATGAGAATTCACTCTGTGGCTGATCTTTAATTTGTTTATGTAACATGTTGAACAGGAAGAACCAGTGAAGATGGCTCCTGTACTGAGAGCTTTTTTTTTTTTTTTTTTGCACGACTCAGCAATACTCGTGTTAAGCACATGTGTTAATCACTCAAAACAGGTTAGATTTGTCATTTGATCTAACGGCTGTCAGGCTTTTGTAATGGAATTGTCAAGTACGGTGTACCTAATCTGGCTTCATTTATGACGAGGCGCCTTTTATGGCTACCATAACAGGGTGTACCAAGGGCGTCGCTTGCATAAATGACTTCATTGTGTTTACTGTACTCACGTCTCTTTATCAGTAGACTTCATGTTTCATGACTTTCGTCAATGGGGCAGCTTTATGAGTGCCATATAGAGGCCGTTTTACTCTCTCTCTGACGTCCCCCCCCCCCCACACTCTCACGGAGTATTGAATTCCACCCTTTTCTCCCATAGTCACTGGCATCATATTACTGTCTTGCTTGAGGGTAAAGTTGATATCCCAGGGCTTGACATTGACACTGAGGGCCTGGTTCTCACATCGCTACAATTCTTTTGTCCTTCACGGAAACTCTGCTGCATGTATTTTCTCCCCTCAACGCAGCAGGGCAAACCGCTGAGAAAACATTGTGGCCATACAACGTCCGCGATCAAATTCCATTCTTTGGTATCGGTGATTTGATGTGACTCAGCTAAGGGCATGTTCTCACAATACATGGACTCAGCAGAGTGGAACGTGTTGACACGCACGCACGCACGCACGCAGGCACAGGCACAGGCACACGCACACGCACACACGGGTTACAGAAGATGATTGATCAAATACACCCAACAAAAGTGACCCTCTTATTTGATACAGAAGGAGTGTAGACATACCAAATATTAACACTAAATGCTGCTGTTAGTTAGCCTAAATGCTGCTGTTAGTTAGCCTAAATGCTGCTGTTAGTTAGCCTAAATGCTGCTGTTAGTTAGCTTAAATGCTGCTGTTAGTTAACCTAAATGCTTCTGTTAGTTAGCCTAAATGCTGCTGTTAGTTAGCCTAAATGCTGCTGTTAGTTAGCCTAAATGCTGCTGTTAGTTAGCTTAGTTGCTCGACCACTTAATCTACAGGAAAAGCACCAAAGTGTCATGAGTTTTAGGTTTTTTTCCCCTAGGGAGTACACAGTTTGATCAAAGATACGTACTTTACCTGTACTACAGTCAGTTTTGGATAGAAGTGTCTTTTTTATCAAATATATGTGAAGGTGTGTAAATTCTTTTTAGTAGTCCAGTAATCAAACAGAATAACAAATATACCTGGCCTATCGACAGCATGGATATACAAACCCAAGCTAAGCCTGTCTTGTCTTAGATGATTGTTTGTTTGATTACTTTAAATATAGATGAGTACCTACAAATGGACTCAAACACCACTGCATACAGAACAAACCTTCAGTGCAACGAGAAAAGTAGCCAACGACCAAAATAGCCTTCATGGATGTGAGGCGCTGTTGTGGAATTCAGATTGAAAATGTATATCCACTTTTTCAAAGGAAAACAAATGTGCTAATGATGACTGAAGAGAAAGCGACTTGATTGAATTGAATCATTTATCCTTTTATTCAAATGCTGTATCA
Source organism: Clupea harengus (assembly GCF_900700415.2). Lineage (NCBI taxonomy): Eukaryota > Metazoa > Chordata > Actinopteri > Clupeiformes > Clupeidae > Clupea > Clupea harengus. The sequence goes on along the minus strand of NC_045158.1, from coordinate 27,016,262 downwards.
CACACATTTTGAGGGAAGTTAAAATAATTTATATTCGATATTAGGTAACTAATTTATTTTAATCTCATTCCTAGAACTGGTAGAACAGGACTGCTCAGGTCCCAAGGTATTTCCACCGAGGGCCTCAGTTTCAGGTTTCTCAGTAAACACTGATATGTGTGGCGCTTTGTTTACCTAGCAAACAGCAGCACCGTATTTATGGGAACGCAGCGCCTGGTTTCTGTTAAACCTCCGAATGCTCTGTGTTTCCCTTTATCACTGTGAAAGAAGGAAGGGCAGAACCTTTAGTGAAGTAAAACGGCGTGTTACTGAAACAGGAACACTGTTGTGTGTACCGCGTTGCACAAGTGGAAAAGGGCTGTGGGGGATGGGCCTGTGTGAGGCTCACAGTTGTTGTATGGTTTGGCGTAGCTCGCGTCAGGAGACAGATAAGGTTTTCGCAGCAGTGTAGGCCATTCCTGTGTACCTCACATGAAGGCCTCCCCCACAGCGCTGTATGGTTCGTTGGAATGCAGGCTGGCCTTCACTCCCTTTTTATCCCTGCTGAATTCCCCTTTTCCAGGGAACGTTGATGTGGAGAAGGCTGTAGTTATTAGTGGTTTATTAGTGACATTCTGAGGGCTGCTGACTCCAGAGAGACTATGGGTTTCTGGCGGCTGTGAGGATGCGCTGTCTGACAGCCAAACCATGAAATATTGATGGCATCTTCCTCCTCCCTCCTGTGCAAGGGCATTTGACTTCACTACTGACTTTCCATTTGTCATGCTTAATAAAAACTCATGTCTGGTCTTTCTGTAGTTTGAGCAAATTTGGGCCATTTGTAAGGAATTCTGGATAATGGCTGCGTGCTATGAGATTTTGAGGTCTACCCATCATAGCTGTATTCTCCATTATTTTTCAGATGGTTGCTTGAAATATAGCAGTAATGAAACAATACCACTGAATGGAAAAATGGCTACTTTCATGCTGCTTTGATTATTGTTCTCTTTGATTGTGAAAGCTTCCCATGTCACCTTCCCACGGTAATGAGGAACTGTGTTGATTGACTAAAACGTAGTGTGGTCTGTCTGGTTTTGTGCCAGTGAGAAAATTAGTGTGGCAATGGACTTAAGTCTATAGTTATTTATTCATCGTCAAGCGCTTCAGTCAACTATTTATTGTCAACCAGTTCTGATACTTGAAACGGATATGAATATTAGTAGGCCTACCTATAGTCAGTGTGACACAGGTTAAGCTCCATGTTTCAGTTCTCTCTTTACCTCAGTTACCAAAGTGTGTATGTGCTGGTGAAGCACCCTTTGTCTGTGTGTGTGTGTGTGTGTGTGTGTGTGTGTCTCTCTCAACTTGGATTTGCAATTGCAAAATACAGTTTGGTAAATACATTTGCGTAGATGCCCTCTTATCGCTGACTAAACACGTTGACATGCGTTAATTCATCTGCATGGTAGTTGTTGAGTCAGCTTCATGGCTTTATGCTTTTCAGCTAGACAACCAGGGGCGTACCTACAGGGGGTGCAGCAGGTGCGGTCGCACCTGGGCCCGTGGGTCTTGGGGGCCCGTAGACATTGCCAAAAATACTGATGTACACCCATATTCAGCGAAATAATTACACTGGCAAAAAACGCTACAGGTAGGTTAGTGACCCACCATGACAGTTTCAAGTGTTATATGCGGAATATGCGCGTGGGGGAGGGGGCGTGGCGGCGGCGGCGGTTAGTGATCTACTCTGACAACTTCACAGTTTCAAGTGTTATAGGCAGAATATGTGCACGGGGGGAGGGGGCGTGGCGGCGGTTACAAACATGAAAAAAAGGGGATACAGGACTGTAAAATGTTTGGGAACCACTGCCTTACGCCACTGACTAGGGCCCGTCATAATAGCCTGCACCTGGGCCCGTCGTAACTACATTACGCCACTGTAGACAACAGTGTTGTATTTGCAAGGTCAAATGTATCCATGCACAGCAAATAGACATTATGTGGTACACTGATGCTGTCCATTATAACTCTTATCACTACCCATCCAAATGCAGGTTCACTGATCTTTCCCTGTCCACAGACCTGTTTCATTTCTGTGCACAGCAACATCCCTGGAGCCACTCGAGTGAGAGTGTGTTTTGACATCAATGTTGTTGTGTCACAATGAGGAAAAGTGCTTTCCAGAACAGCCCTACCTTTCCTGTGCGTGTGTGTGTGTGTGTGTGTGTGAGTATGTGTGCAAGCGTGTGTGTGTGTGTGTGTGTGTGTGTGTGTGTGTTGAATGCGGATTGTATTGACCGGAGGAGGAGATCAGTGCAGAGGCCACACAAAGACATAATTGTCTGTTTTTATCAGCTTTCAGCCTTGTGGCCTGGAGCTCGCTGGAACAGGGGGACCTTCACAGAATGCAGTAGAGTGTGCTAGTCTGATGTTGAAAAGGGCTCACAGAAAAGTCCCTGTTCTCCTTGTAACATAATTACTTAAGCCATGCAATTATGTCCAGAGTTAGGAGGAGTGTAGTCTATTTTAAGATTTGACCTCAAAACTATTGAGAACATCCATGTTTTTGTGTCATCGTTTCATTTCGGGTTTTTTTTCTACACCCGGGTGATTTGACAAAACATTGGTGGTCACGTGAGGCCAAAAACAGGAGGACCGTAGTTACCGCTGACTTCAAAAACTTTGGAGCGTGGTGCTTTGAAAGTGGATATATGCTATATGGTCACTGAAGGACAAATGATTAATTGAGTCTTCTGTTATGCTCTCTCCTTGTTACTCTTCCCTGCAGTTGGTTCAAGCTGTTGGATAAAAATGGGAAGGCCGACAAGGACCGTGGAGAAGTTCTGCTGGACATCCAGTTCATGAGGAACAACCTGACCGCCAGCATGTTTGACCTCTCCATGCAGGACAAACCACGGTCTCGCCTGGCCAAGCTCAAGGACAAGGTCCGGGGAAAGAAGAGCGATGGCTTCTCTGACTCCGCGTCCGCCATTGTGCCTTCAGTCAGTCAGGTGCTAACCGACAGCGAAGGGGAAGGGGACGCCCACACAGACTCTCCGAGCACAAAGAAGAAGTCCAAACTCAAGTCCTTATTCGCTCCCAAGTCCAACCTGCAACGCAACCATTCCCAGTCCATGTCCGTCTTGGGAACCCTCCCAGAGAAGAACTCTCCCCTCAGTGCCAGCCGATCCTCTGGCCTTAACGTTGAGTCTCCTGATGGTGAGTGTTTCATACCTTTTTTGTACATCACATTAGCATCAATTTTCTGTATATTTTATATCTATCTCTATCTCTCTCTCGCGCTCTCTCTCTCTCTCTCTCTCTCTCTCTCTCTCTCTCTCTCTCTCTCTCCTCTCTCTCTCTCTCCTCTCTCTTCTCTCTCTCTCTCTCTCTCTCTCTCTCTCTCTCTCTCTCTCTCTCTATATATATATATATATATATATATATATATATATATATATATATATATATATATATATATTTTGATCAATTACTATATATACTGTATACATATATGATATTTTCTCCCTGCTTACTTTTCACAGTGAAAAGGAAGATCGGTCTTGGCAAGTTTGGTCTTGGTCATAAACGCACAGGGAGTAATGACAGCAAGGCGTCCCAGGGCCCCTTCTCCCTGCTAGGCCGCTCCAAGCAGGGCGCCGCGGACCCGAACAGCCTGTGCATCAATGGCAGCCACGTCTACTCCGAGGAGGCCGAGAACAAGAGCGGCTCCACCCTCAGCCTGAACAGCTCCGGACAGGGCTCCGTGGAGGACGTGAGGAGGCAGCACGAGAGGAACGTCTCCGACGCCTCCACCGACTCCTTCAAGGCCCTGAGCATCCCCACCTACAAGCAAGAGACGCAGGAAAAGAAAGGCAACGCACAGCAGCGCCTCAGAGAGGATGATGAAGAGGAGGAGAGGGAGTCCGAGACGAAGATGCAGGCCGAGGAAAAGCAGAGGCAGGCGGAGGAGAAGCGCAGACTCGCAGAGGGAAAGCGGATCCAGGAAATGCTGCACCGGCAGGAGGAGCAGGAGAAGAAGCGGATGCAGGAGCGGCAGAGGAAGATAGAAGAGGAGGAGGAGAAGAAGAGAAAAAGAGAAGAGGAGCGTAAGAGGCTGGAGGAGCAGGAGGAGGCGAAGCAAGCAGAAGAGCAGGAGCGGAGGAGGCAGCAGCAGCAGGAGGAGGCGCGGAGAGCCGAGGAGCAGAGGCACCATGAGGAGACCCGAGTAACGGACAGGATCTCATCTCTGTTCGGCATCGGGAGGAAGAAGGAGGAGAAGAAGGAGGAGCAGCACCAGGAGAGCCCCCCGACCGCAGCTCCTCGTCGCTCAGCCAAGGAGCTCGAGGTCCCCGCCTCTACAAACCCCTTCGAGGAGATCCCACTGAGCCCAGACCCACCCAACCCCATCGCTGGCCAGGGCCCAGTGGAGGTCCAAAGAGGAGTCCTCGGCCCCCACGCCCCAAGCGGAGGCTTCCCCAGTCGCACGGCCAAGGTGTCTGCCGTCAAACCAAGGTGAGTCTCTCTCTCTTAATGCCATTTATGTCTGTCAAAGGGTGCTTTCCGTGTTGCCAAGAGGCACTTTGCTGGGATCCTTGGGGAGAAGTGGCATCATGAAGGGTAAGTTGAGTCATCTATTCATGCCGTTGGTCATGGTGGTTTATAGCTGGGAGCTGCTGCAAATCAAATCCTCTCCAAATCCTCTATACTAACGGTCTGATTAGCAGCCTCTTGGCTCCGTGAGGTTCACTTTACGTTATATGAGCTGTGCTGTGCTGGTTTATGCTGGGTCACAAGCCGTCTCTGTCCACATACAGAAAGGTGCTATGCTAGTAACTCTTCGCTGTCCACATACAGAAAGGTGCTATGCTAGGAACTCTTCTCTGTCCACATACAGAAAGGTGCTATGCTAGGAACTCTTCTCTGTCCACATACAGAAAGGTGCTATGCTAGGAACTCTTCGCTGTTGGTTAACCAGGGATGTTAAAGGGCTATTGCATGGGAAGATGCAACTGCTGAAGGATCTTCACAAAATCTTTTATAAAATTGTTTCTTTATTAAATGATTTCTCTTATGTTTTCGGCACAGACTTGTTAAGTGCTGTATAGTTGACACAGTATATGATAAATAATATCAACTACTTAAATCCATTTATTAAAACAGTTTATCAACAAGATGTTAAGGTTCACACAGAATACAGATGGTATGCATTGAAAACTTCAAAGAATGATTTAAATAATGCTACTGAGTCATTTATACTATACAAACAATAATACAGTTTGTGTGGACATGGGTGGGTTGGTATTCGTCTAGTGGTGTTTCCAGAGACCAAAGCATTTTCAGCACAAATAAGGCCATGAGATTGGAATGACATATGTGGTTAGCAGTATCCAAGGCAGAATGTTCTCATTTTACCACCAGGTGTCACATTAACACAACATTACATCGCGTCAGCAGGGGTTGAGCGCACTCTTGTCAATATTCCTCCACAAAACAATCAATGGCATCCATTCTGTCAGCTTTATTCAATGTTTGTGTAAGTGTACACAACCTTCCAGTATCAGTCTCTGTTCTGTTATTATGTAGCCTGTTCTAAAGACCCTTTCACCAGATGGAAAAGGTGGGCAGGGCTGGTGTGTGCTTAATAAGGTGGAAGGGCTGCCTATGGAATGCTTATGAAGGGATCATACTTCCTCTCTCCACCTGGGGGCGCTGTTTACAGTAATCGCTGTCTGTAGTAATGTGGTGGTCAAAATGTGCTTATGTATCTATAATCATGTGATCATACTAGTAACTAACTTTTTCAAGGATTCTTTCCATGATTTTTTTTTCTTGTGATGTGTTCTCACATTGGCTTGGCACTCCTCCAGATTCAAACACAAATATTCCTCCTCTTCCCTTCTCACTTTATTCTCTACTCTGTTGTTCAGAATCAGAATCAGGCTGGCTGCTCAGGCCAGATAACCTTGAGAAATCACTTCTTTCTTTTTTATTAACCTTGAGAAATCACATTTGTTGAACGGTCAAGTAGCACAACACAGACTCCAATTGATTATTTTGAAATGTCCCGCGTTAGCTCAGGCTGATCCTTGCTGACTGGAGTAAATGACTCTAATGGCTCAGGCCATTCTGCCTGGAGTGGGAGCGACTGATCAGACCAGTTTGGTGACTTGTTGTTGATTGGTCTACGGTGGTGGAACGGAATTGGGTGTGCCTGATGCCGTGGTTTTGGTATGGAGCAGAACTGGTTAAGGATGTAGAAGTCTCACAGACAGGGACGAACTTGCATTGTGTGAGTGTGAGTGAAGGTGCCGGCTGGGGCTGGAGGATCTGTTTTGTTTTGTCCCAGTTTTTTATTTGTAGCTCGGATATATATTTTCAATCATTCAAGTGGTGAGTCAGTTCATCTTTAATCTGTCAATTCTACATTTTGGAACTAAGTGATCAATTGTTTTATGATTGCCTAGAAGTGTTTGTCAAAGTAGCGCTGTGATTTGTGTACTTTCTATTGATAATTTATCTGGCATGTGTAGCTCACCATATCAGGCCTGGTAAGGAATAGATCAGACCAAGTTGGATGTTTGTAGTCAATATATGCAGTAGTCCATCACTATTTCTGAAGGTAAAGCTGTAACACTGCCTAAATATAAAGAGTTTGAACATGATATTTAAACTTAACATGACATGACATTTAAACTTAACATGACATGACATTTATACTTTGCTGGCCACAGAAAAAGAGCCTGGTACAAACTGGGCACAGTGTTTCACTAGAGATATTAATGCAGAATTAAGTATATTATGTGATTAAGCAGTACAAATGCACACATGTGTCATGTCAATAAAGCTTTTGAAATTGAATTAGAAATTAAACTGGATTTAGTCTGTAGCCAGACTAATGAAAAAAAAGATTAAAAGTAAAATCTTTAGAACATTACTTTATAAAGAAAAATGAAGACCATTCTACAAGAGTGGTGTTGTTGTTTTTAACTTGTACACATTTGATAAAGAATTGTATATACTTTATAAATATTCTCTACCACCTTTACATTTCTGTAGAAATACAATCATGAATGGTGATGGACTTTTAGTATTGTGATTGTGAGGACAGTGATGAATGGATTAGCTGGTATGATGACAGTCGGACTGTGGAAAGGAACTGATGTGTAGACGTTGTGGTTTTATTTTTCTTCTGGTCCATGGCAGATTGGCAGAGTGGCAGAAGCCTGAAACTGATTTAGATAATCCTCCCCCCCCAATCCGATACTACGAATACCCAAAACCAGGACCAGGTCTCCCCCTCCTCCCTGCTCTCTGTCTCCTCCCCGTCTAGTGTCCCCTCAGACTCCTTCGATATGTTCTCCACCACACCTGAAAGAAACAGCAGCGCCATGTTTCCACCTGGACCTCGTGGCGCAGATGAACAATATAGACTTACTGCTCCAGTGGACCCCCGACATGGACGTGCTTCCCCTGGAGCCACAGCTTCCTCCGGTGTCCATCTGAGCTCCGTAAAAGAATCCGGCCAAGGGGCGGGCGTAGAGAGGGCAGGGTATCAGCATGCCCAAATGCCCGCTTTGCCGCTGCCCGATTACGAATCTCTGTTTCCAAAGAAGAGGCATGGAATTATGGGCCAGACTCGCTGGGATCACATCATAGCCGAGGTGAATCAGAGGCGATTGGAGCGAGCTGCCGACATGAGCGGGCCAGAGATGAGTGTCGATGGTCCTGTTGTAGAGCGTCCAGTTCTTCTAGAAACTCCTGTCCGTAAGGGGAAGTCCGCTGCAAACATGAGTCAAAGCCCCCTGAGACGGGAGGAAGCCCGGCAGGAAAGGTCTGGAGCAACGACGGGGTCTGGTGCCAAACAAGCTCTTCATAGCTCTGGAGCAACGACAGGGTCGGGTGCCAAACAAGCTCTTCAGCCTCCCAAGCCAACTGCTGCAGCTACACCAAGACAACAGGTTGAAAAAGAGACACTTGTTGCCAAACCTAGACAGGGTAATGAGAGAAATGTGGTCAGCGTAGAGCACAGGCTGCCTCAAGAACCTCCTGTACCTGCAGTCCGCGGCACACAGATTAATAATAATAATTCAGACAGAAAATCAGCAGATGTCTTAAAGGCTGACAAACAGCTGCCCTCAGTCAAACCCAGGCAAAAAACGCCAGCCAAAGAAGCAATGAAGAATGTCCAACCTGAAGCACACCACGATAGGAACACGGACAGTTTTCAGTCGAGAGACCATTGGAACATCCCACAGCCGAACACGGGTCAAAATGACCTTTTCTCAAGAGGTACGAAGAAGCAAATCGATATAGAGGAGCTGGGTGTGACTGCAGAGGATATTGACCACATATTTGAATCGCATCGTTCGATAGATACATTTTCCAATATTTCTCAGAGTGACACTGGTGAGTCTACAGAGCAAGAGCCGGACAAACCCGTGGAAATCATCCCAGAAACGTTCTCAAAGAAACGTCGAGCCCCCAAGCCTCCTGTGAGCGCAGGCCTAACTGGGAACGATTCTATGGAGAAACAAGGCGGACACTCTGGACAAATTCGGTCCGATGCTCTGAAGCCAGAGCCGGAAGTTAATACCCAGGATGCAACAGGACCTGTGGAGGAGCCGTGGGAACCAGAGCGTGTGTCCACACCGTCACCCCTTACAGCAGCATCCACTGATACCAGGCCAGAGAGCCCGAGAGCAGAGGCTGGAGATTCTGCCACCCATCCTGCTGGGTTAAAGACCCCTGTGCGGGCATGGGTCTCACCCACAGATACAGTACAGTCCGCCGCCCCTCAAAGCAGCAGTGGAGGGCCAATGTCAGCGTTACGCAGGTGAGACCGATTTTGTCAATTGTTTGCTGTAGTTTGACTAATGTCAATGTTATCCTTTAACTTGGCATAGGAGTATTGAGCGCCGTCAAATCTCTTGAGGAAAAGAGAAATGGGTCAAGCAGTGTCAGCCAATGTGAGAAACAATACACATCACACAGCATGTCTTGATTGTTTGATCAAGCAAATAATGATTTTTTTTTTTCCTACCCTTCATCTGTCAACAGTGACCTGCATCTGCTTTATATTTGGAAATGTATTTCTTGGTGTTGCATTATCTGCCGTTGTGGTGTGCGTCATGCAAAGTCATTCTTTACACTCCTGTGTGCTAAATCATCTTATCTATCATTTAATTTGGGTATTCCGGATGCATTCTTGGTATAATCTGTCACAGCTGCACCATTGTTTTCAGTGTTTCCGTATCTCCCCAGTGTCTGCCTAATCTTCATTTGGCTAAAGCACACAGCAAAGATGTATATGAAGGCCACGAAAGGTTAATGAAAATGGCAAGGTCCATGTGCAGCTGCATACACTGTGTCTGATGCTCCATTATTTATTTATTTATTTATTTATTTATTCATTTATTAATTAATGACTTTATTCGCCGGCATTCAGATACAGGTGAATAGTGATTTGAAATGGTTGCGTCAGACAAGAGACATTTCTAATATTTAGTTCTCAAGGACATTCTACAGCTGCAGTTTTGAGTTACAAGCATTTAAATGACTTCTATCAATTGTTTTTCAAAGGAGAGTGCATCGATGGGTGCTAAGCCACTGCAGGAATGTATGAAGCTGACGGGGGCTAACTGGGGGCTTGCTCGAGTATCTGTGCCATTCTGCTGTAGAGAGATGCATATTCACTTCAGACTTAACTAAGAACTCGGCTTGCTTGAGTATCTGTGCCATTCTGCTGTAGAGAGATGCATATTCACTTCAGACTTGACTAACATGCTAAACCTTTTTTGAGAAGTGTGAGAATTTTAGAGCCACACTCTTCTGTGCCTTTAATTTTGACCACCAAATGCTACCCTACATATAAAAGCAGTAGACTTATCTCAAAATCCCATGGCAAAATCCAAATCTGAAGTAAGCATGACATTTTCCGGATGTCCTACCTCTCTCTTATACTGTTAAATATATAATGTGGTTGTAATGATGTGATATCAAGCACAACAAGTGATTGGTACAATTTTTCCAACATGAATTATTGGTTTACCGTTAACCTGTGCAATATAACGAGAGTGACAGTGTTTTTTAATAGCAATGTGATCAAGTATCTTCAAGGGTACATGAGTGGGTTATTTATCCACCTGCAAATCCTGGTGACTGGACTGCTATGAATGGTTCTTTTTCCCTTTGTGTTCATATGGCTATGTACTCAGCAAACTGGTGTTGACCTGGACCAATTAATCCATTTATTTGGTACAAATGTTTGTGACATTGAAGGTAGCCGTTGAGAGTCAGGACTTTCATGGTTAACCCACCTTGTATTTCGTTGTCTTTTTTTGAACGTGTTTTTCCACTATACCTGGCTGCTGACCAGTCTGACAAGTTTGGTGCCTTCTTTTGATTGGTTGATGTGAGTTGAGCACAATGCGATTCAGTGCTTTTGGTATGGAGCAGAACTGGTTGTAGAGGGATGTCGGGTCACACAAACAAGTGACTAACTCGCATTGTGTATGAGCCAAAGCACAATCTCGGCTTAAGGAACTGTGTTCTTCTGTTGTTTCTGCTCTGGGATCTATTTTTGCCCTCCCAGTGGTGAGTCAATTTATCATTGATAGCTTGAAATATTCCTCTTGGGAATTTACAGAGCAGTGTATAGAATAGTTTTCATGGTGACTCGTAAGAGGAAGTTTGTTAGTCATTTTTCTGTTGCTAATTTGACTGTTTTGGGATGGTTCGCCTTGTGATTAATATCAGGGAGTAGGGCAGATAGCAGGTCTTACATATGGCGTGAAGACTTCCATCATCATATCTGAAGATAAAGATTGAGTGCAGACTCGAAATATAAACAACTTTTAAAATGGGGCCCAGAAAATAGATTTTTTTCCTCAGCATTTCTAAACATAAATGTAATTTCTTGCATAGTGTGAACTCGGTGTCTTCTGTTTGCTGAGACATGCTTCTGAGACTTTAAAATTCCGTGATAATTGGCAAATGTTGATCCACAGGAGATAGATTTTAATTAATACAGAGTAACACATGTGATGATCTACACTAGCATAACTGATGACATTACATCACAGCCTTATTTTAATACTAAAAAACCCTCCTTATATAACATGTATTTAAGGGAAAAATCTTAGAAATAGTGATGGAAGCTTACCAGTACTTTTATTTGCATTACCGCAGGATAACTTTTAACAGTTGTCTTCCTATCTCACGCTCACACTATTTTCCTTTTAGACCATAGCAACCAAAAATGTATTAAGTAAAGATTGGTAGAATGTTCAAATGCAAGCATCTCTTTTTATGTCTGTTCCTTGGCAGTGTCAGAAACATGAAACTGATATAATGAACCCCCCCCCCCCCCACAGATACTGGCCATACCTAAATCAAGGTCCTTTCCTCCTGGCTGTAATCTGAATCATTCTACTCGGTGCACACCCTGGAGGGAAATACCATTCCTCTCTCACTCCAAATAGTCTGACAAGCTGCTCAGCACCATCTACAGGTCAGTATGGAAAACTGGCCAGTTAGACGTGTGCTTTCGAGAGGTGCGCCTGCCTCGAGTCGTACCCCGCAGCTCATGAAGGAGACTGATGAAAGAAGAGAAATTGAGAGCGCAGGATACCAGCAGACCCAGAGGCCAGATCTGCCTATTCCTGATTACGAAACTCTGTTTCCCAAGAGGAGGCATGGAGTGATGGGCCAGGCTCGCTGGGATCACATCATGCTAGAGGTGAATGAGAGACAGATGAAGAGAGCTGCTAAAATCAATGGGACGGAGATGAGTGCCAGTGGTCATAATGAATCAAAAATGACCCGTTCCCCTGGTGGATCTAATCGGAGCACTTCACCACCACAGGAAACTCTAAGTAAAAGGTATGATAAACAGGTTGACCCCTGCTCCAGCAAAGCTCCCCTTCCTCGCATGACACTCGTATCTGATAAAAAGGTTGGCCCCAGTTCCAAACAGGCTCTACTGCCCCCTAAGCCAGTCGTGCCTGATCAAAAGGTTGGCCCCAGTTCCAAACAAGCTCTCCCGCCCCCTAAGCCAGTCGTGCCTGATAAAAAGGTTAGCCCCAGTTTCACGCAAGCTCTCCCGCCCCCTAAGCCAGTCCTGCCTGATCAAAAGGTTAGCCCCAGTTCCAAACAAGCTCTCCCGCCCCCTAAGCCAGTCCTGCCTGATAAAAAGGTTAGCCCCAGTTCCAAACAAGCTCTTCAGCCTCCCAAGCCAGTCTCACCTTGGCAGGCAATAGAGGTGACTACCATGAAAAACCTTTCACCTGTCAGTCCATCTGTCGAAAAGCCTTTCAAAGCGGCTAACAAAGTATTGATTTCTGCGCTGGAAAATGTCCAGAAGAGAGATTCACGTTTAAAAAAGTCACAAGATTTTAATGGAAATAAGAGGAAGGCACCCAGTGTTGTCAGTGGTCCTGGTCATCTAATGGAAGAACCCATATCGAGAGCAACAGTGCTTTCAGACACGCGTGTGATCAAGGCTCAAAGTGGAACACAAGAGGTACCTCATTTTAATTCCAGGCAAGTGAGGCCAACCAAAAGGCCAATGAAAGAATCTCAAAATGGGCAGTCAGAATGTGCCACGACAACCTTGAAGGAGGACGTTTCAGATCGTAATAATCAGCCTTTCACTTCCAATCATGTTGATTTATTAGAAAACATGTTTGAAGATGACCCCTTCCCTATTGACCAACTCCTTTCCCATGACCCTTGGCAATTACCACAGCAGAACATGAGCGAAGAAGTGTTTCTAATGAAAGGGGAAAAGATAGAATACGCGGGTGAGACACATGATAACTTTAGTAAGACTTTAGTTTATGATCTTCCAACAGATCCATTCTTTAATGGTTCCCAAAATGACTTGACCAGGTCTTCTGAACAGAATAGACCTGTGATAATTTCCAGAGTTGTCACACCCACTCCCCAAATTGCCCTGAAGAAACATCAAGCTCCCCTGCCTCCTGTGACCTCATGCCGTTTCGGCACTAAGGCCAAACCAGAAGGGAACACAAGAGAAAGTTCTGTGGAGTTAAAGTCTGATGTTAAAAGTAAGGATGATCTCTTCATGGAAAATAGAATTTCAGCTGTAATCAATGAGAAGAAAAGGAATGCAGAACGTGTGGACATATCCTCAGTTACCGTGGAAACTACTACCAAGACCACATTTGCTGAAACATCATCAAAGCAACAGGTTGAAGTGGGTATCAAGCCAAACCATTCACAAACTACTTCCTCTTCAGAGAAAAGTCCCCAAGAAAATTCCAAGAAATTGATGTCTGCACTGGAAAATGCTCATGAAAGAAACTCAGATCGAACAGCACCACTCCATTGTCCTAAGAATGAAATGAAGATTCTTAAAGGTGTAGTTGATGGTCCTGATCAGCCCAAAAACAAACCTGTACCCAGAGCAAGAAGACTGTGGGGTGCAAAAGAGATGCAGACTGTAAAATCCAAGTCATGTCATTCTGTAGAGCCAGGGTGTACTGCGAAAGAAAAAGATGACCGTGAATCTGTACTGAGACCTGCTACAGAGACCTTGGCATTGAAAGAGACAGAGGATACACATTCTGATTCCATTGAAGTTGAGACGGATAGAATCCCAGTCAATGACCCATGGAATATACCAGAACAGAGCACACATAATGACGGCCTGTGTATTGTTGACTCAGAGAAAAAGACAAAAATAGAAGATGGTTTTTTAACACCTGGTGACTTCGATAGTATTTTTGGATCAGCTATTCCAACAGATGCATTTTCTGAGAATTGTTCTGAGAAGTTCCCCGAACAGAATATAGCTCGGGCTGTAATAGAAGCTAGTACACCTGTTTCCCAAATTCCTTCTAGGAAACCAGCACCTTCACCTAGAGCACCTTCTCCTCCAGCACCTTCACCACCAGCAAGCCCAAGCTGCACAGGGAATAGTGAACCCTCTTCAGATGTGCTGACGTCGGCACCTGATATTATTACCCTGGATGCTGTCCTCTTGAAGGAGACTGTTGTAACCACACCCCGTGACGAACCAGTAAACAAAGAATCCTTTGACACAACCCCCATTTCACTATCTGGATCTATGGCAATAACACAGCCCGGGGGCTTACCAAGAGAAAAAGCCGGAGTAATTATCACGCCAAACCACACAGAAACGGCAGAGATACCTGCTGAGAAGACATTAACGCAGAATATGATGGAGGTCCTGGCAATGAGAAGCAGTCAACATGCAACTCTCTCTCAAATTGAGTCATTGGAAAATGCACCTGAGGCAGACACAGAAAACATAATTATTGAATGTGACCCTTTTACTAGTGACAAACGCCTTTCCAATGACCCAGGGAACTTGCTACTGCACGACAAGAGTGACGGCATCTTTGCACATCACATGAAGAATGAGATGCAAGTAGAAGAAGAAGATTTGTCACCAAATGAGTTTGACAGGAATTGTGAATCTGATATTCCAGAAGATCCAATTCCTGTATCTTCTCAGAGTGATTCAGCTATGACTACAGAGCAGAAAACTGCGATGATCATCCCAGAAGACAGCCTCTCCCCTTATGTTGTTTCAATGCAACATCAAGTTTCCTTACCTCACGTGAGCCTCAGCACAAGCTGTGAGGCCAGACCAGACGAACAAGAGCCTAGTTCCGATTTACTTAAGTCGGAACAGACTACAGATCCATGGAAAGAAGACACCTTGTCATTGGCAATCACAGCCACACCTGCCAAAGCCACATCTACTGAATCGTCACAGGAGCAAAGAATGTCTCTCTGGCCAAACCAAACACGGACTAGTCCATCTGAAGATCACCTGACTCATATGGGCTCGCACATCACAGGGAACATGTCTAACACCAATCCAGAGAAATATGTCGGAGAATCTACATCTCGTGTAGTTAAATTAGAGTCGAGTTGTAACACCCAGAACACTGTCCACAGTTATGAGACTGCTGACGCCCGAGGCATGGAGGGGCCAGGGGATGCAGAGACCATAGGCACATCCTCATCTTACTCAACGCCCACCAGAGGAACACCCTCATCTTACTCAACGCCCACCATAGGCACATCCTCATCTTACTCAACATCCATCAGAGGAACACCCTCATCTTACTCAACATCCAACAGGGCCAAATCTGACGCACCGTTGGAGAGAGATCCCAAGGATTCCGTAATTCCTAGTTCGACAGATACACTTTCTGAATTGTGTCAAACTGCCGGGTCCCCACAGCAGAGCAAACATGGAAATGTCCAGTCCTGTGTCCAGTCCAACGACACAGAAAATAATTGCAGAGCTGAACCAGAACACATCTGTGAGGCTCTGAAATGGGAGAGGGGTGCTGAGATTCGTGATGCTGTCCTTAGGGAGGACCTCACAGTAGCCAAAGAGAACCTGTGGGGGGGAGATCATCTTTCCACATCCTTTTCTTTCCCAGCATCTTTGCCATCTGCTGTGGCCACACCAGAGACACTTAGGGCAGAACCAGAAACATGCTCAACCCAGTCTGTTGGACCTAGGTCCCCTGTGTATGCCTGGATCTCACCGTTAGAGTTTCAGGCTGCTGCTGCTGCCTCTCATGGTAGCAGTTTGGGGGTAGCGCCGCCAAGCCCACTCAGGTGAGATAAGATCAGCTGTGTCTCATCTTTGGAGGTCACCTCCTCCCCCTCTCTTCCTTTCTGGGTGTGAGAAAAAAAAATCATCTGGGTGTGAAGATGGTTGGGATTTAAAATGCTTCTGCCATCATTAAAGGAGGGAAATGTGAGATGTGTTGACAGAGACTGTAGCGATAGCTGTGTTCACGGAATTGTGCGAATGGCTGCCGGCTGGTATCTACACCCAATTTAAACTGAACTGGTGAACTGCCTGAAAAGGTGTGATAAAATGTCTATGCTGTGTGTAGACTAAAACGTACCTCATCCTAAGTCTGACAGACCAGTCAAGCAAGTCATTTGTTTTTATTCTCTGTATTCTCTGGCATTTCATTACAATATTTTGGGTGACAAATAACATCCTTACATCATACACTACACTTAGTTGATTAAAACGGTACAGAGAAGATCATGCATTCTGATGTTTATTACAGATGATGCTCAGTCAGTGTTTAAAACAGAACACCCCTCTATTGTAATTTGTGTCATCTCACAAATGCACTGAAGCAAAATGATGAGGAACAGGCAATTTGTTACCCAGCTTGGCTGTGAGCACCAATCTCTCCAAGGTGTGACAGTCTGGCCTTTCCTCGTCCTTTTCCAACATTTGTCATACAATCTGTCCTTAACTTTATCTTGTGTCCATTCTGTTATCAGCTGCACTTTTTCTTTACAGCATGCGCAA
The DNA here is from genome assembly GCF_900700415.2 of Clupea harengus. Taxonomy (NCBI): domain Eukaryota; kingdom Metazoa; phylum Chordata; class Actinopteri; order Clupeiformes; family Clupeidae; genus Clupea; species Clupea harengus. Next base: position 26,999,938 of record NC_045158.1, on the reverse strand, counting down.
TGAGCAACACTCTTTTGAGAAATTTGTGAAAGTATTTTTTGTTTTGTTTCTTGATTGTATAAGCGAATGACTACATGATCCTTCTCTCTCCACAGGCCCCATCCAGTGAAGCCTCTGAGCTCGACAGAAAGCCAACAGCATCCCAGCAGCAGCAGCAGTAGCAGCAGCATTGCAGTGAGCAAAGACCTTAAGTCCATTAGCATCAGCGACACACCAGAGAAAGTCAAGGTAGGGCTCTGACAGGTGCTTAGTTCATGGCAGTTAATTACACCAATTATGGAACACAGTCATGAAAATGGATTATGAAACACATTTTTTGTCAGATCACTCTGGCTTCATATAGTTAGCAGAATTTATTTCACTCAAACTAATCTGTCAGTTGAGCATACCCTGTTGTGCTGATGATCTCTCGTCTCTCTCTCTCTCTCTCTTCCCCCCCACCCCCAATAGTTTGCAGACAGTGGCCCCTACACCCAGCTCACTCAGGAGGAGCTCATCACCCTTGTGGTCAAGCAGCAGAATGAGCTCACCAAGAGAGATGAGAAGATCGTGGAGCTGGAGGAGTACATCGATAACCTGCTCGTGCGTGTCATCGATGAGTATCCCAGCATTCTCATGTCGCTCGCAGCCGCCAAGGGCTTCCACTAGAGGGCGGTAGTGTGCATGGGAACTGAAAACCTTAAGGCTCCTCATATTTCTCTCCTCTCTCTCTCTCTCTCTCTCTCTCTCGCGCTCTCTCTCTCTCTCTCTCTCTCTCTCTCTCGCTCTCCCTCTCTCTCTGTCAGGCTTTAGTTTGTTTGTGTTGGGGGATTAAATCAATCTTTTGCACAAGGATTTTGCTTCCAGCTGGAGTCTCATTCTCTGGCACTACCCTTGGCTGTAATATGCACTTTTGATGGACTATCTGTTGATGGACTTCCATGAAGGGTGACGAATGAAGAATGGCAGTACTGTAGTTAATAATGCTGGAAATCTATAGTGGTGGTTATCAAGAAACCCAAGACTTATGTCAGAAATCAACGATAAAGAAACTGACTAATTAAATGTTGTTGTTTCTACAGAAGTTGAGTGGCTGACATAGTGTACATGAAAACTGTGCGTCACCCTGTGCTCTTAATTGTAACACTCAAAAATGACAGACATTCAGTTGGACCTTTTTTTATCGGTTAACAACTTAATTGTAACTGCTAATGACTGATTGACTGTGTTGCTGGGAGTGTAGAGAACTGGAACGTTCATGAATATTTATTACGCTGCTGTAAGGCTTACAAGTGTGTGTGTGTGTGTGTGTGTGTGTGTGTGTGTGTGTGTGTGTGTGTGTGTGTGTGTGTGTGTGTGTGTGTGTGTCTGTGTCTGTGTGTGTGTCTGTGTCTGTGTCTGTGTCTGTGTCTGTGTCTGTGTCTGTGTCTGTGTCTGTGTCTGTGTCTGTGTGTGTGTGTGTGTCTGTGTCTGTGTCTGTGTCTGTGTCTGTGTCTGTGTCTGTGTCTGTGTCTGTGTCTGTGTCTGTGTGTGTGTCTGTGTCTGTGTCTGTGTCTGTGTCTGTGTCTGTGTCTGTGTCTGTGTCTGTGTGTGTGTGTGTGTCTGTGTCTGTGTCTGTGTCTGTGTCTGTGTCTGTGTCTGTGTCTGTGTCTGTGTCTGTGTCTGTGTCTGTGTCTGTGTCTGTGTCTGTGTCTGTGTCTGTGTCTGTGTCTGTGTCTGTGTCTGTGTCTGTGTCTGTGTGTCCGTGTCCGTGTCCGTGTGTGTGTGAGATTATCTGTTGATTATGAGTAGGGCTTCTCTCTTGTGTACTGCTTTTCTTTACCTCCACACCTGGCAGTTTTTGGTCATGTGATCGACAACCTTGGCCAGAACAATGTGCTGCTGTTGAATGCGTCAGATTGAACGGCCTCTCACTCTGAGATAGCACAGCAGAGTTTTAACGCTGTCTTCTTCGCATACATTATTTCACAGTAAGGTCACGTTCTTTTAAAATAATATTTCTTATACTGTTTAGGTACCAAAATGCATTTAGGTAATGGCTTAGGAGCATTTTATTTTCTGCGCCTTTGGGATGCGTTCCTGCCATGGCCTTACATTCAAAGAATGTCAGACCGCTATATCTGACATCATATTAAGCCTTGCCATTTGTAACCGGGCTCTCCCTGTGTTTAATGGATCATTTGAGATGGGGGCAATATAAGTGCTGTGGTAAGTCATCTGAATAATGACTTGCAGGTTGTATTAGTGATGACCGTAGAGAAATGCTAATTCAACCAAAAACATTCCTCATTTATCTTCCATTCTGGTACATATATTTATCCAGTTATTTAATTGAAATGTTCCATTTTGTTTTGAACAATGCTGAATGTGTTGTGACCTAACATGACTACACTCAATGTTAACATGCTACATTACGTTTTTCTTAAGATTTTTTTCACTACATTATTTAAAGTGAATTGAGAATGAACCCAAATAAAGTGAAGGGAGCAGCATGCTGCCTGAATCAGTCACAATATCATAATCTTGTCCGGGGCGGTGCCTTGTTTGTTTGTCAATATGCAATACAACGACTGTCGGCTTGATGAAAATGAAATCACTTTTCCACTTTTCACCCAAAATGTCAAGTTAATAAGTTTGTTTTAATTTTTTTTAATTTTTTTTTGTGTTAAATGGCTTGACTTAATTTTTCTCATCATGCCTTTGTTATACTTTGTAGATCTCCCACTGTACTTGATCTTGCATATAGATATGAGCACATGCCTTTATGGAATGATGTATGTATGAATAAAGTGATTCTATGCAATCTTGCCTCTGCTCAAAATTATTTCACAGACTGGGCCCTCTGTTAAAGCAGCAATAAGGAGTTCTGTTCCAAAACTAGCACGGTAACTAACTAAAAGGTATGCAAACACACACACTAAAAGGTATGCAAAAACCTTGCAAACACCACTAACAGCCCAGTTGACACTGATAGAAGCTTGCCAATACACCAACTAGTGTCTTGGCAGTATAGCTTTCATTTTTGCAGGGTATTCCAGCCCGGTATACAGAACTACATAGGGCATGTCCTGGATGGCTAGTGGGGAAGACACAGGTGTTTATCTGTCCTGCACATGACCATATGCTATCAAAATGAATGTGAGGATGGAACCAAAACTAGTTGCCTATGAAACCATACCTCAAAAAGTGTCAATTTGTTACTTTAAAGACCCTGAAGAATACTCAATATACCCCCCCAAACACTCGCTCACCCAAACCCCTCCCACTAGGTGAGGGGGTGCATGAGGCGGTGGGTCAAAGGTCACGGCACCCTCCACTGAGAGAAGATTACAGTATCTTAACCGTACATGATGTTATTATTACAAATAATCCATATCAAGCAGCATCTAATACACGTATACATACTGTATGTACTGAACTGTCTCCTTTGTTGACCTGATAAACGAGTGAAGTGAATGGCTTTTGACAGAGTGACAGCGAGGGCGTGTGCTGTTGAATGGGTTGGTGTTTGTGTTGTAGGCGTCATAGACGAGTTTGTACGCACGTATATCTCTATTTCAACCGGAGCTGAGTCACCAGTCTCATTGTCACAGCTCTCCGCTTGCGGCACTTTGATGTACGTGAAGGTCCTCCATTGAATTTGGCCCAACTAACAAACCTGTGATAAGATGAGGGAGAAAGGGAGGAAGAGAGAGGGAGGGAGAGCGACTCTATCTTCCTCTCCGTGTCCTTGACTCTCGAGTGCTGTTGGCGTTCTGTCTGTTCTATGGGTCCAGACATCCGTGTGATCATTGAGTTCTGAATTCAGACTGTTCATGAAAAGGCTTTATTCTTTTTTCAAGCACTCACTGAGTTCACACCAAACAAGCTCATCTTTCTGTGTTCAGAACAGACATTGTGTATTGTGTACATTGTACATTCTATATGTAAGTTACATTTGGTTGTTGAGTGGCGGTGATGGAAGTCATAAACAAGCTCATCTTTCTGTGTTCAGAACAGACATTGAGTATTGTGTACATTGTACATTGTGTATTGTGTACATTGTACATTCTACTGTATATGTAAGTTACATTTGGTTGTTGAGTGGCGGTGATGGAAGAAAGTCATAAATGTGGTATCTTCTCAAGACAAGCGATCAATAAAGTCATAAATGTGGTATCTTCTCAAGACAAGCGATCAATAAAGCTCTGACGCAAAGGGTTGCTCTGCAGTGTAAACCTAGAAATGTGTTTGACAGACCACGGCCTCATGGACATGAAGAATTTAATATCTCTCACTTCACAGCATTATAAACAATATGCAAGGCATGACTCCGATGTTCAACTACACCACAGAACAATGTCTCAGATGTCTCCGCATGCCAATTTAGTTTGAGTTCAAGTAACACACACCTCGTTAACATACAAACAGTTCAACAACATACAGAACAAACAGGAATGACAAAACAACAATTGTCACTAATTCAATTAAGATTTATGATGTAAATATGTTTCATCAAATATTTGATGTTTTCAGAGTAGTTAGGAGTGGAAGTAAGTCTTTTTTCAGCCCTTCTGTCCGCACACTGATACAAACACACACACACACACACACACACACACACACACACACACACACACACACACACACACACACACACACACACACACACACACACACACACACAGACACACAGACACTGATACAAACACTAGCTCCAGGATAGGCGGGTTCAGTGTTATTGACCTATGTGCAATCTTCATCCATCTTTTTTTATCTAAAATACATCATGTTCTGCACATTCAAATTAAAAAAGAACAGAACAATCCTGTCCGTCCCTGACCGAGACGGACGGTTCACTTGGTCCCCGGGCGCTGAGAAGCTGCCCACTGCTCCTGGAGGATCCTGGAGGAGGGACGATCCGGGATGGGTTAAAGGCAGAGCAAAAATTCACGGCGACCTCAGGCCTGCGTGTGTGTGTGTGTAGTGTGTCCTGGTCGCCTCCATATATATATAACACGTGTGTGTTGCTGTGAGTTGTGCGTGCAATAAAAAACTGACCGCAGTCAGCCTTGTTTGTACTGCCTGCAATGCAATTGTGATAAAAAGTAATACGCATGAGTTCTTTTTTTTATTATTGGTTTAAATTGGGGTTACAATATGATGGAGATAATTTCCTAACACTGTTAATGACCTAAGGATATAATAATCAAGTGCCTTGTATTATTAATTACCTTATATGAATCATGTACTTATGTAAGCAGGAACATGGCTTTTCTGTGTTTCTGCGTGTGTGTAACTTGGAATATTAGGTGCCACTTAGTCTGCACATGTACAAGAGCATGTTTAGACCAGAAGTGATAAGAAGGTTCGAACTGTGCTTCTTCCGACCTTGCAAAACTTCCATCCTTGCCTCGGATATCAGAAATCCACCACGTGGTTATCTCGCTGAACGCTCAACTTCTGTCTATATAAACCTTGTGCGATGTGTTTATCAGGGCTTCACTTTCATACTTGTTTTGTGAGTGAGCCCAATTGCAATTGTTGTTTGTCTAATAAATATACTTATATGCAGCTCCGGAGTCCTGAGGTAACTAGGGTGAATTTTCACCCATCACAATATTTCATACATTTTTATTAAGCATCTAGGCATAACATATCCCAAACATGTCATAACTCCCATAAAAAGAATGTCCAAAAGGGTATTCAACCAGTGTTCGAATTGTGGGGTGGCACCCAGACTTGTACAATAATCTTCTTGGTTGCTGTTAAACTGGCAAGCCAGATTTTCCTAGATCTTTCATTCATACAAATTAGAGAGTCATCAATGAGAAGGTGTAGAGCAGGGTCTATGGGAAGTTGTATACCGATCAGATCAGACAAACAATCTAGTACTCTAATCCAGAATCATATATTTTGGGACAGTCCCACATTACATGCATGAATGTCCCTAACGTACTCTGTGGACAAAAAGTACAAAATGGATGTGGTGCTAGTCCTATTAAGTGTCTGACTCTAGGGGTAAGATATGCTCTATGGGCAATCTTCATGTGAATTAATTGATGATTAGGATTATTGGAGCTTCTACATATATTATGCCAGCTTGTTTCCCAATGTATAGTTCTCCCTCTAAGCCCCATTGATCGATCCCATTCCCCAGAATTGGGTTTAGGAGATAAATGTGAAAGAAGTATGAGTTCTACAGTTCTATAGTAAGATGCTGTAATTCACTCTAATTGACCAAAATGATGTTGTGATTTACAGCAGTATGCTGCATAGGCTCTACAATAGTACTGTAACAGGCAGAATTACAGTCCTGTCTCCCAGCAGCCACCGTAGCTTCTGTCCATGTCTCTGTGATAGACGGCCCTGGAGTCTTTAACACAATCCTGACAGAGAAGGAAGATGAAGAAGAGATGAAGAAGGTCGTCTGTCTCTCCTCACCTGGACCTCACGTGTTCCTGCTGGTGACCAGGTTAGGAGCCAGACCCTAAACCTAACCCTAGGATCGAGAGATGCTTCTCAGTACACCATCATGCTGGAGAAAAAGGAATGATGAAAATACGAATTGCGCTATTGCTCTGCCTGCCATTGCAGAAATAAAGAGGATGTTTAGCCATACTGTGTCATCATATCTCTCCCGTTTGGCTGATTGCCATCCTTTGTGGACGCAAAAACACACAAACAAACATCAACATGTATAATTTCAGACTGCATCTACCACAAACACATCTCGAAAAAAATTAGCTTATTTTAGTGCCAAGGAAGCTTATTACCATAATTAGTGACTTATTTTTTGTCAAGTCCAAAAGCCCATGTGGCACAGGAAGGAGGGACAGAAAGAGAAATAATAAGCGTGACAGTGGTCATTCAAAAAATGAAATGACCACAGATCCGTGTAGTGGTTTTGTAATTCAGTAATTCAGTGAACGACAAGCAACCAAGGACAAGGCCATAAATGTGGCCCTAAAAGGATAATACACTAAGGGTCTGTCACAATGTTAAAATTCTGTGATGAAATTAACAGAATCATACGGTCATGAGAAACAGTTTTATGATATCTGTTTAAAACCAGTAAAAACTCGTATGGTGTTAAATGGAGACATTTATTAATTGTAATTGCGGATATTTTACACTGCTAAGTGGTTGTTATTATTTTCTCATATGAGTGTGTGTGTGAACGAAACCCTCTTACCTGTTAGCAGACTGCAAATTCACATGTGCACATATGTCAGTGTATTTCATACAGTCATTTGTGTATTGTTTCTTTAGTAACCCTTATAGGTTTTGTGAGATGTAGATATATTTTACACGGCTATCTGTATGTTGTTCCTTCAGTAACTTCATGGGTTTTGTGACAGTCTATTCAGTAATGGCTGTATGCTATTTACCGGCAGCGGTAAAGAAAATGGGAATTATGTCTCAGGGAAACCCTGCATATGGTTGTAGCTTAAATATGGTTGTAACGTAAATAAGATATGTATTCTACTGCAGCCAACCTGTTGCTTGTTGGTAAACTCTGAGGTTGATGATTGATTCAAGTAAATGTTCTCAATGAGGAAACATCAGCTTGTTGTTATTTCTCCCTGTTTTTCTGGGGTGTCACACACACACACGCACACGTACGCACACAAACACACACACACACACACACACACACACACACACACACACACACACACACACACACACACACACAGACGTATTTCCCCGCCTCCATCTGAACTTTGAAGACTGACGCAAAATGACAACTAGGAAGCCACTCCTCAGCACACCTTGTTCTGGTGAAAACGAAAGTATCACTTGGCTGGTCTTTCTCTTAGTGTGCTTGTGCTTGTGGTTGTGAGAGAAAGCAAACAAAATGGCAGAGGCTATTTCAAAGAAAGAAGAGGACTCCTTCACGTGTCCAGTCTGTCTAGATCTGCTGAAGGATCCAGTGACTATTCCCTGTGGACATAATTTTTGCATGAGGTGCATTGAGGGTTGCTGGGATCAGAGAGAAGACTACAGCTGCCCCCTGTGCAAAGACACCTTCACTCCCAGACCTAAACTAAAAAAAAATCCTCTGATTGCTGAAATGGTGGAGACATTTATGAAGACCAGAATCCAAGCTTCTCCTATTACTCTCTCTAATGCCGGACCTGGAGATGTGGAGTGTGACGTCTGCACTGGGAGAAAACTCAAAGCTGTCAAATCCTGTCTGGAATGTCTGGTGTCATACTGTGAAACTCACTACAAAGTTCACAATGAAATTATTCCTGGACGAAAACACAAGGTGATTGATGCCACAGGCCAGCTACAGGACAGGATCTGCTCTCATCATAAGAAGGTTTTTGAAATATTTTGTCGAACCGATCAGAGTTGTATCTGCTATCTGTGCATGGTGGACAAACATAAAGGCCATGACACAGTCTCAGCTGCAGCAGAATGGACAGACAAACAGGTCAGTACTGGAGCTACATATGTGACCAACATTTCTATGAGGGCTCTTATACATACTAACTGTGAATGTAAAACTACAAGAATACCATCTCACCAGTCTTTAAGTCTGGCTGTTTCTGCAATGACAAAGAGAAAGGAAGAATCAGTAAATGATTTTCAGTAGCAAGGTCCAGTGTTGTAAAAACAGTGAAACATTAACCTGTCGGCTTCAAAATGAACACAGTTTTACCTTGCAAGTTAATGTTCTGTTCTGTTAAATAGATTCTGAGCCAGCTTGACAAGTTTTTGCTGTTTAATAACAGTGCTCCTCTTGAACTTAGCTCATTCAGATTTTCACTTGAAGATTATAACGACTGCTTCAATGTGTCATTAAATCTCTTGAAAAGACTCAAATGTACTTGCTTATAAATGTTCAGTTGTCGTGTGATATTTGATCATTATTGTTGTAAATAATCCACCGATATTATTGTGAAAAGAGTCTGTTTGTTTTTGTTTTTTAAACAGAGGCAGTTGGGGCAGACCCAGAGGAGATTCCATCTGATAATCCAGGAGAGAGAGAAGAAGCTGCAGGATCTGAAGAAGGCTGTGGAGACTCTCAAGGTGAGAACTGACCACATAAGACAACAGCTGGCTCAGCAATCACTTGTTATTGTGTTATCACCTCTATGCTGCCATTTCTATATGATACAGAACATCAAAGAAAGACATGGTTTGGCAGGGTGCGCCCTTGGTCATTTGATCAAGAAGAGCCAGTAACACCACGAGTGAGTTTGCTCCTTCACTTACCTCTGTGGGTCTCCTGTCCCCCTCCTTTTTGTGTGTCTCCTAATAGAGCTCTGCACAGACAGCAGTGGAGGACAGTGAGAGGATCTTTACTGAGATGATCCGCTCCATTGAGAGAAGGTGCTCTGAGGTGAAAGAGCTGATCAGAGCCCAGGAGAAGGCTGAGGTGAGTCAGGCTGAAGGACTCCTGAAGCGACTGGAGCAGGAGATTGCTGAGTTGAAGAGGAGAGATGCTGAGCTGGAGCAGCTTTCACACACAGAGGATCACATCCATTTGATCAAGGTAACAGAATTTGAAATACAGCACCCATGTGGGTTTAAGAGAGGAAAAATACATAATTTCTAGATCTTTGAATGTAATGTCTTAATGTGTCTAACATATTTACATACCTAAACACATGAGTGCATACACACTAAACCAACTGAATTCACCCATCATGTTTGCAGCCTTTGGGGAAACACAGACCTGGCTGAACGTTCAGGAGGTCTGCCTCAACTTTTATGTGTTTCTCTCTGTAGAATTTCCCATCAATCAGAGACTCTCCTCGCTCCTCGCCCAGCATGACCTTCAACCAAAGTTTCTTATTTGAGGCTGTGAAGGAATCTGTCTCTGGAGTGAAGGTGCAGCTGGATGACATCTTCAGGAAGGAAGTAGTCAGGATATCTGCAGCAGGTGGATAAACATATAGAATTGACTCAATGATGAATTCCTTATTTCTAAGTTTGAGAACACAAGGATCCCTCTTCATTTTGATTTATTTTTCTGTATGTCTCAACAGTGACGAATATCCAGATCATCCAGTCTTTAGAATGTGAGTGTCTCTCTCTCTCTCTCTTTCTCTCTCTCTCTCTCGCTCTCTCTCTCTCTGTCTCACACACACACACAGCATGTATTAGTTATTACACTCATCAGATTTTAGTTTGTTTAAGCCATCTGATGAAATATGGTGTTTTCATTTTAAGTGTCTGTATTAGCATTTACACCATGAGTTTAAACTGCATTTGAAATTTGATCTCAGTTTGGGGTTGATGCATTAGACACATCAGTAAACATGTTGTGAACAGGGTTTAGGTAACATTCCTGGACACCAGTGACAATTGTATGTTATATCTAAGCACTGTAAAGCTGAATAACCCTTGGTAAAGGGTAAACCCTGGGTGAATGAGTGTCTCTCTGTGTTGGGATCCCAGATGCTGATCCTGAGCTCCCAGTCACAAGAAAAGACAGTAATGAGATGCTGCCACCAAACAGTAAGTCATTACTGACTGATTCTAACAGTCTCTAAGCCTTTACATCAGGGGTCTAGAACAGAAATAATAGTTTGACTGTTTCTTATCACTGATTTAATCTGATCTCAATTAAAACCCTCTTTCAGCTGTGAGACGTAGGAGGCATAGAGATGTGGTTAGGAGTTTGAAATAATGGCCTTGATATTAATCATGTGTAAAAATGCCCTGAGATTTATTTATCCAGAGATTAGGAGAGATAAAGCATAACTACTAGATCTTAAAATTTACATTTTGATCAGGGAAAACAGACAAAACGGAAGCCAATGGGGGTCAGAGATGGAGTAAAATTTCAGGTTCAGAAACAATATCTCTGCAAACAAACATTTGTTCCCTAAAACCGCACAAATGGTCTGGACAGTTTCCTGCCCCTGTTCACACATGAGCTCACCTGGGCGTTGTCCTGGCACTGTACTAGGGGGCTGGCAGGGTCATGTCGGCACCATTTACACTGAATTCTACCCCACAAACTAGTGATTCGCTTTACTTTTAAAGTATCAACGCAATGGAAACTAAAGTTGCCTCGTTTTTCAACATCAGGGCTGTGATCGGACTTAAGCTACTGCTCTCTCATTATTCCCTTTAAACTTCTCTCAAGTTTTCTATCATAACTCTGGGAATTTGACATTAAAACAGCAGCAGGTTTGGGACACATCATTCCAAGACACAATAAGGTGTGAGACTGAATGGCTGTGCCCAGGCAAACTCCGGATCCTATTTTGTGGATATTGTCCAGAGTTCATATCTGAAAGAGGCTAAAGACATCCCAGTTTACATATTCTAAACTGATTTTACCCACTATGTCTGCAATTAGGTTGTGTCCATGAATCAATTAAATAGTTTAAGAACTGAAGGACTTTTAAATGCTGTTACCATCCAAAGAAGATGAGTGGCTATTGACTGAGTGAATCTCCGTCTTCTCTTGTCAGTGGGAGGTTGGAGGCCTGTTAGACCTTTTTAGGTAGTCTGGCATGCCTTGCCTTGATGTTTTTGTATATTTCCTCTAACTAAAAAACATTGATGCATAAGTGGCATATATGTAGAAGATTAAAGGTTTCTGGGGGTGTTCCTTTTTAGGACAAAAACTCGCAGAGATTTAAAGGCATATTGAGAACAAGAACCTAAAACAATTTTCCCACCGGTGGGAAATATGACATTTTAGGGTTAAGACTAATTACTTATAATGACACTTAACCCTCCTGTGGTGTTTGGTCTGTGGGACCCATTGTCAATGTACAAGAAGAAAAACGAATTTGTTTTAAAAAGAACATGTTAAACTTATTCTGATTGAGTGCATATTGTACCCCCTCTCACTAATTCATTGTGTAACATATGTTATGTTCGGGCCCGCTGCACCCAGATTTCATAAAGGTTTAAACTGTAGGACACAGTTGGCCTCTGTAATATCTGAAACTCCTCATATATCCAGACAAAGTTGCAAGTCATATGCAGTTGCAGTCATATTTAAAGCATGGGAATCTTTCCTCTCCATCCTTTGTCACTTGTATTTCAGTTGTTTCACAATTGTTTTTATGCTTGTCTCTATACCATGTACACTTCTCTCCAAAACTATACACACAGTGGGCTTTACAGACACACACCAGAGCACATCGCTCTTCCGAATTTATGAAGAAGTGGTCATTAAATACATTTTGTATCAAAGCAATGCAAACGTATCCATAGTTAAGTTCACAAAGTTTGCTGATATGGTGAATGTGTTAAGTCATCTTCATATCGCATATGATGTGATTGAAAAATTAGCTTGTTGTGATGTTTATGAATGCCCTTCTCACTAAGTTGAATGGGCTGTAATGTGATGTTTTCTGTCTCAGTGTCTGAAGTCCAGGCTGTTTATCCTAAACCAGCGACCAGAGAGGAGTTCTCACAGTGTAAGTTGGACATAAAGACATGCAAGCTATCACACATATACACACATTGTGCACACGCACATGCACACACAGGGATACACTCACATGCATAAAATCATGAACATAGTAGCAAACCCACATACAAATTCAACCCCCCCCCCCCCACACACACACACACACACACACACACACCAACACACACCTTCATTCATGCCTTTGAACTTTTGAATACACAGCCACTGGAACATTTACACCCTCAGTGTCACTCATATATAAAAATAACCCCATTTACACACAAGCATTCACACACACATAAACACACACACAATTTTATTGATATAGCGCCAAAACAATAAAATTGACTCAAGCCGCTTTACAGAGTCCAGAGCTAGTACAATGGCGACCGGGGCAAGGCAAGACTCCCTGTTAATCAGGAAGAAACCTTAAGCAGAACCGGGGCACATAAGGGGGGACCCATCTGCTTGGAGCTGGCAGACTTTCACATACAAAGACACTGGAACACTTTCACACTCCTATATACAAAGGACTCATCTCACACAAAGGAATCAAATCAAACAAACCCAAGTACTTACAGAAACTCAACATCATTCATTCATAAAAAGGGCTACCTTCAGCCAAACACACAAACTGTCTTTTACACACACACACACACACACACAACACACCACACACACACACACACACACACACACACACACACACACCACACACACACACAAAGCCATACTCACTTTTGAACGTTTAAATACAGACATTCATACATGTACACCTGCACAAACATGTACAGAATCACACACACAAAAACAAATCTCACTTATATGTGAAACATTCCCTCACAGAAGAAATCACAGAAATAAATCTCATCCCCCACACGCAAAGATTCATATAAAATAACAACAACATCCACACACACAACACACCACACACACACACACACACACACACACACACACACCTAACACATATAAATAACTAAGTTTGTCCTGTCTTCTCCTCCATCAGACTCCTGTCACTTCACACTGGATCCAAACACAGCAAACAGAAACCTCCATCTGTCTGAGGGGAACAGGAGGGTGGAGAGGAGAGCTGAGGTCCAGTCATACCCTGAACATCCAGAAAGATTTGATGGGTATTGTCAGGTGCTGGGTAGAGAGGGTGTGTCTGGACACTGCTACTGGGAGGTTGAGTGGAGTGGGGGGGTTCATATATCAGTCTCATATAAAAGCATCAGCAGGAGAGGAGGGCTTAATGAGTGTATGTTTGGATTTAATGATCAGTCCTGGAGTCTGCAGCTCTCCAACAGCAGCTCTCTTTTCTGGCACAATGCTAAACAAACTGAACTCCCTCTAGTGGCCAGCTCCAGAATAGGAGTGTATGTGGATCACAGGGCAGGAACTCTGGCCTTCTACAGCATCTCTGACACAATGACCCTCCTGCACAGAGTCCAGACCACATTCACTCACACACTCTACCCTGGGTTTATCTGTTACGTTTCTGCATCAGTGAAGCTGCTGTGACTGACATGTCTAGATGCTGTTAGCACATACATCTTACACATCACATCATTTAACACAGGGGTGTCAAACTCATTTTAGTTAAGGGGCCACATACTGCCCACTTTGATCTGTGGGCCAGACCAGTAAAATCATAGCATAAAAACGCATATATGACGACAATATTTCTCTATGTTTAAATCATTGGTGAAGGTTTTTGGATGATAAACCCTATTTTAAGGTCTTTCTACAATAAACTATAAACATAAAGACCAAAAACTCAGACATCAGCCCACTGTTCATCTGCCTGGGCTCTCCTCTGCAGATTCCCTCGCTTTGTGACGCGTTTGACGTCAAGCGCGTCACAAAGCGAGCATTGCTGCCTGTGGCAATGAGCGCTTCCGCCTCCGGAGCAGATATCGCATTTACGCTGTTTTTGAAGCAATTACTGGATCGATTAAAAAAATTACTAAAGGTTTGTACTCATAAACCTCCATATTCTTAAGAGACATTCTGATTCACAACACTTGAAATCTATTAAGAAACAAGTGCAATTTGTAGATAGCAGCTACTTTTATAGAAATGCAATTTATGTCTTTCTGTAATTTTCACACTTAGCAAAGTCATCCGCCGGGCCGAGCTGGACCCCCTGGTGGGCCGGATCCAGCCCGCGGGCCATATGTTTGTCACCCCTGATTTAACACATCACTCACACATTAGCAGTGGCGTTTCTACATTAGGGGCACATGGGGCACTGCCCCACCAGATCCAGATGGCGCTGTGGTGCAGAAAGCTCAATACATCTGTGCTTTGTGGCAAAAAATATCTTATCTTATTTAAAATGCAAAGTAGCGATTCAATTGTAAATGTGTGTGTGAATAAACTAGACTCACAAGCATTATAGTGCTGTTTTGGAGTAATTTGATTTTGTGTGGGTTTCTGTGTTTGTGCTTGCTCCATGAAATGTTGCCTGTTCTCTGCTGTCCTTCCACTTCTGGGGCAGCGCTGCAAACATAAGACTGTTGTTATGGAAACACCAATGAGCGTGAGCGACACAGGCCAAAGTTTACATCGGGAGATGGGGCAGTTTAAGATGTGCCCCACGAAATCTGCCTAGCAACCTGTGACCAAGAAAAAAATAATCATACAGATCGTACTCAGACAGATCTATGCCACTAACGTTACTGCTCAATAGCTATCGCTAGTTTTCTACTGTTTTGGAACCAGCCTCGGCATCCCGGCCAACCACTGCGCCACAGGCAGCGTGGTGCTGTGAATAGAGCGCGGTGACGGTGAGAGCGCGGCTGTGATGTTGATGTCGCGTTTCAAGTTGCAACGCGACGTGTTTCAAGTTGCAGCCTGAAATAATTTCTGTTTATCAGACAACATTTTATGTAACTTTTTATGTCATTTAACAGCATGATTTGTTGCTGTTATTTGTTTTCAGTTGTGCCTTTCGCTTCATGTTGTATGCGTGTGCCACAAACTTGATTAAGCATGCAAGTTATTTGAACTATGTGTCTATCTAATCTTTTTATTTTATTGCAATCTATTTTATTTACTTTGTTGCTGTATTATAAGCAACATTTTTGTTCCGTGCTGAGAACTGAAGCATGTGAAAAGTAATTGAAATAGGATTTCTGCTCCCTGCCGGCACTCAAAATGCGGCTCATAGCCTATGCCTACCTGGGCTGGGCATATAGGCAAATTGTTTATCTAATAATATAATAATCAGCTAGCTCTGTTTTTGTGATGATGGCATTACATTACATACAAAATTGCCCCACCAGAAATGTCGGGCTAAAATCGCCACTGAAAGAAAGTCATAAATGTGGTGTCTTTTCAAGGCAAGCAATCAGTAAAGCCCTGACGCAAAGGGTTGCTCTGCAGTGTAAACCTAGAAATGTGTTTGACAGACCGTGGCCTCATGGACATGAAGAATTTAATATCTCTCTCACTTTACAGCATTATAAACAATATGCAAGGCATGACTCCGATGTTCAACTACACCACAGAAAAATGTTTCAGATGTATCCGAATGCCAATTTAGTTTGAGTTCAAGTAACACACACCTCGTTAACATACAAACAGTTCAACAACATACAGAACAAACAGGAATGACAAAACAACAACTGTCACTAATTCAATTAAGCTTCATGATGTAAATATGTTTCATCAAATATTTGATGTTTTCAGAGTAGTTAGGAGTGGAAGTAAGTCTTTTTTCAGCCCTTCTGTCCGCACACTGACACACACACACACACACACACACACACACACACACACACACTGATACAAACACTAGCTTCAGGATAGACGGGTTCAGTGTTATTGACCTATGTGCAATTTTCATCCATCTTTTTTTAAACTAAAATACATCATGTTCATCTGCACATTCAAATTCTCTCTCTGTGTAGTTACTGCCTGTGTGATTACAAACCACTTTATGAAAATAGCAAATGAAATAGCTTGCTCTTTAAAGCCATTACCCAGGGAAAACGAATTGCAAGCTTGACCCCAAAACATTTGCACACAAGATTCAACCCACAAGTGAAATTCAGAACGACTTGCACAAGATGAAAAGATACAGTAGCTCCACTCGAAGAGATGCTCGACTCAAAGAGATGTCTTACAGCTTTTGTTCTTTTTGTCCACACCTCCCCCCTCTGCCTTCTGCATTGTCTCTGATGAGCCTCACAGATCACAGGAAATTATATTTCATGTCACGCTCATGTCAGTCCCATCTCATTTAGAGTTCAAAAGTTTTCGAGCTGCAGTTGTAGGGTTTCTTCATCGTAGCTCAGTTCCGCCTGGAATCCCTCATTAAAGGACAGATGAGATGCTTGTTTGATCCACAGTGAGGATTTGCCCAAATGTGTTCATGCTGAAATGAGCCAAAGAAATCTGAGCTGCTTCAATTAGAGGTTTCAATTCAATCAATTATGGAGCAATAATCTGCCAAGATCAGTATTCATTGAAACTGTGAGAAAATATTAAGATATTGAGACCTCCGTCTAAAGGTGGCTCCCAGCACACACTCTCCATTTCAACAATGCAGAAAAGAAATTGGGTGAATTTGAAAGTTTGCCCTTGCAATAACTGCCCAACTTGTATTTCATATAAGGTTTCTAACCACTACACACTTAAAGGTGTTTACTGGACAGGTCACCTTTCAAAATACAGCTTGCAGCTTATTGGTACAAAGTTCAATTCCACTTCAGTTAATTTAGAATCAATTAACCTCCCAGAGTATTAAACCTTTAGAGGAGCCCAGCAAGACTCTGAGCTGGGGCTGAACATTGTTGCTACGGTGTCTGCGGTGGCACATTCTGAACCGCGACATCAACATCACAGCCGCGCTCTCACCGTCACCGCGCTCTATTCACAGCACCACGCTGCCTGTGGCGCAGTGGTTGGCCGGGATGCCGATGCGGCGGTGGCGGCAGGTGAACATCTTGCGCAGCTCAGCGCGGAAACGGTCGTGCAGCCAGGCGTACAGGAAGGGGTTGCAGCAGGACGAGCTCATGGCGCACAGGTGGCAGAGCAGCTGGATGATCAGGAAGAAGCGCTTGTTGATCAGGTCGATGTTGATGTCGCGCAGCACGTTGAAGACGCTGATGGGCAGCCAGCAGACGGCGAACGCCGCCACCACCAGCGCCACCAGCCGGAAGGTCTTGCGTTTGCGGGCACGCTGCGCCGCCGCCTGGCTCTGGGTGCGGTGGCCTGGCACCACGCAGTTGCGCAGCTTGACGGAGATGCACAGGTAGGAGATGCAGAGTGTGGAGAGCGGCAGCACGTAGGTGATGAAGAGCGTGCTGTAAGCGTACGCCAGCCGCTGGCGCTGACGGCCGATCCAGAACTCCTCGCAGATGGTGAAGCCCTCGTCCTTGAACGCCACGTGGTAGGTGTGCGCCACGGCCGGCGCCACCAGGCCGCAGGACAGCAGCCAGATCCCCGACAGCAGGTAGGTGCAGCCCACCACCGATATGCGCTTTTTCAGCGGGTGTACAGTAGCGTAGTACCTAGAGGGATGATGTACAAGAGCATGAAGTACATAGTCAGAGAGAATGGTCTAGTATTGTGAGAGAGAATGGTCTAGTACTGTGAGATAGAATGGTCTAGTACTGTGAGATAGAATGGTCTAGAGAGAGTCAGAGAGAATGGTCTAGTACAGTCAGAGAGAATGGTCTAGTACTGTCAGAGAGAATGGTCTAGTACTGTGAGAGAGAATGGTCTAGTACAGTCAGAGAGAATGGTCTGGTACTGTCAGAGAGAATGGTCTAGTACTGTCAGAGTTGCACAGCAGGCTGCTTTTTTAGAGTGTGGATGAAGATGACCTCAAGGCTGTCTGTAAAGAAAGGCTGTGCTTGAATGTTACATTTGTCCAGAAGCAGTTGTAGCTCAAACTGGAAAGACCACACACACCATGTACTAAGTACTAGCTAGTGCCACCAGGGGGAGCTCCAGGGAATGGTTACTTTCTGTCAGTGCCTCTGACACCTCGCACTAAACATTTACATTTACATTTACATTTACATTTAGCAGACGCTTTTATCCAAAGCGACTTACATATGTGCGACTTACAATGTATACACATTTTACATTTACACTGATAGCACACTGCACATCAGGAGCAATTAGGGGTTCAATGTCTTGCTCAAGGACGCTTCGACAGGGAATCAAACTAGCAACCTTGTGATTACTAAACGACTTCTCTACCTCCTGTACCACTGTCTCCCCTAGTCTTCTAAACACTAGTAGGGCAGTGGTACCATCATCAACTTACGACTAACAGTGATCATTTCAGCAGGAGGACCTCTTGAAACTTGATGAAACTAGATGGGGGTACTGGCACTGGCACTTTTCATAGAGCACCTTAGTTGGTCTGTTGAAACACTTTCACTAAATGCTGACTTTAGAAAGCCAATGCAATGTTAATGAAATAATATACTGACCCTGAGCTACTTCATTTCAGGAAGTGAACCAGACTTTTTAGTTAGTCCCGCCCCCTCTAGAGAATATCACTTATCCGAAATTTAAGATTGATTTGTTTTCACACAGATACAATTTGCATAGCACTGGGAATTGACCAATTCCACTCTGTTGTTAGATGGTAATCTGAAGACGCTATGCTCAGACATGTAAACAGATTTCACATTGCACAGTAACATTTTAAATGACAACCTGATAATGCTTGACTGAACAGCAGGAACAGAAATGCTCTGCTTCTCTATGGCAAGTAGGTTTTCCCAAAGTCAGTAGTGTCAGTTACTGGCTGTTGATGGCACTGACCTGTCAGTGACCACTGAACAGTCTCTGGAGCACCCCCAAAATGGTACATAATTGTAGTTATAATATATTATAATGATAAAATATAATATAATATGATATAATATAATATAAAAGACTTGTGCTACTGGTTGGGGACTTCCCACAGCAGCCAGTCCTCTACCCTGTCACATGAAAGTACTCACAGCCGGCAACCTAACCAATCTAACAACCGCCCAGCCATAGATCCAGCTCAGCAGGATACAATAACTAGGCACAACTGCTCAGCCATAGATCTAGCGCAGCAGGGTACAACAACTAGGAACAACTGGCTGGAGACAGCCGCAACACGTGCATGCATGTTGTATCCGCAAAGGCACTTCTTCACAGTACAACACGTGCTGTCTGCAGCCCACAAGTGCTGAACACAACAACATGACTGCCCAACCATAGAACCTGAGCAGCAGGATACAACAACATCAACAAAGCTGCCTTTGTGAGCATTTCACTGGGGTTTTCAAGCAGGCACCTTCTTTATTCAGTGTTTCTTTGAATTAGGCCCATGAGACCTTCAGAAAGAACCCAGACCTACCCTCCTACTCATACTCATGGTGGGTTAGAAGAACAGATACACCTCAAGGTACACCTTGACAATATTTTCACATATCTCTGTTTTAGTATATATCAGGTTCATTCACAAGCCCAAGCATTCTGCAAGCACCTCAGCCACAACCACTGGCTTGCTTTTTTCAGCAGCCTCAGACAACTCATTTAAAGCTAGAGAGTGACCAACCTCAAAAAAACGAAATCCCCAAAAAACAAAAGTGTTGTGGTTGATTTAGATACAAAGTCTCTAACATCCATCTCCATTCTTGTGTGTGCTTGCCA
>NC_045158.1:26914930-26974930 GCF_900700415.2 Clupea harengus | reverse complement strand
TATGATTGTAATGGTAGGTGTATTTTAACAGTGAGAAATAGAATATCAACAAAAAAATCCAGAAAACTGCTTTTTATAACATTTATGACTTTATTTGTATTTGATGCAAAAAATAAGTATTTGAACCCCCAAGCAAACAGCAAGAATTCTGGCTCTCAATGACCAGTTATGTGCCCAAGAAGCACACAGATTAGTCCTCATTAGGCCTAACAAGGTACACCTGATCTCAACTGGTGTATAAAAGAAACCTGTCCAAAGAATCATACTTCACACCTTCAACCTCACCACCATGGGCAAGACCAAAGAGTTGACCAAGGACGTCAGAGATAAGATTGTAGACCTGCACAAGGCTGGAATGGGTTACAAAACCATCGGCAAGCAGCTTGGTGAGAAGCAGACAACTATTGGTGCGATTATTCGTAAATGGAAGCAACACCAAACAACTGTCAATCGCTCTAGGTCTGGGGCTCCATGCAAGATATCCCCTCGTGCGGTATCGGTGATCATCCGAAAGGTGCAGAATAACCCCAGAACTACACAGGGGGAGCTTGTGAATGATCTCAAGGCAGCTGGGACCACAGTCACCAAGAAAACCATTGGCAACACACTACGCCGTAATGGTTTGAAGTACTGCAGCACTCGCAAGGTCCCCCTGCTCAAGGAAGCACATGTACAGGGCCGTCTGAAGTTTGCCAATGAACACTTGAATGATTCTAAGGAGGATTGGGAGACAGGATGTGGTCAGATGAGACCAAAATCAAGCTCTTTGGCATCAACTCGACTTGCCGCGTTTGGAGGGGGAAGAATGCTGAATATGACACCATCCCCACCGTCAAGCATGGAGGTGGAAACATTATGCTTTGGGGCTGTTTCTCTGCCAAGGGTACAGGACGACTCCACTGCATCGAGGGGACTATGGATGGGGCCATGTAACGTGGAATATTGGGCTTGAACCTCATTCCCTCATTCCCTCCCATTGAAAACGCAACCTTAAGGATTTGGAGAGGATCTGCAAAGAGGAGTGGACCAAAATCCCTCCTGAGATGTGTGTAAACCTGGTGACCAACTACAAGAAAAGTCTGACGTCTGTGCTTGCCAACAAGGGTTATTCCACCAAGTACTAAGTTATGTTTTGCTAGGGGTTCAAATACTTATTTTCTGCATCAAATGCAAATTAAGTCATAAATGTTATAAAATGCAGTTTTCTGGATTTTTTTGTTAATATTCTGTTTCTCACTGTTAAAATACACCTACTATTACAATTATAGATCACACATTTCTTTGCAAGTGGCCAAACTTGCGAAATCGGCAGGGGTTCAAATACTTATTTTCCCCACTGTATATATATATATATAATTAAGCTCTGTTTAATAATAAACTTTCAGAGTGCTGTACCGGTGATGACCTACGCTGTATCCCTTTTCGGGAAATGGCTCTCCACCTGCTCGCAACTCTGCCCAGAAAATGATTTGTAAAAAACCCAATGCTGCTATATTCTAGGCTTTCAAGAGAACCATTAGGCTGGTGTATTAGCCCACTTAATGCTAAGAATGATATCCTTATGATACTTTCTATATATATATATATAATATAAGGGCGGTGTCTTAGTAAGAAATCTATTGCTTGTGCTTTAGGACCCAGCATGCTCTCCATCTGACCAGCACCCAGTAGAGTTATTTATGAACGTACGTCCTAACCACCCATTTTACTGTCAAATTAGAACCTTATAAGAGGTATCCCAGGGATATGGAACCTTATAAGAGGTATCCCAGGGATATGGAACCTTATAAGAGGTATCCCAGGGATATGTCATTGATGGCTTATTTGTCTGTGCCCTCTTACAGGCCTGAAGAGAGTAGGACACATCAAACCCTCTCCAGTCTTACAGGCCTGAAGAGAGTAGGACACAGCAAACCCTCTCCAGTCTTACAGGCCTGAAGAGAGTAGGACACACCAAACCCTCTCCAGTCTTACAGGCCTGAAGAGAGTAGGACACATCAAACCCTCTCCAGTCTTACAGGCCTGAAGAGAGTAGGACACACCAAACCCTCTCCAGTCTTACAGGCCTGAAGAGAGTAGGACACACCAAACCCTCTCCAGTCTTACAGGCCTGAAGAGAGTAGGACACACAAACCCTCTCCAGTCTTACAGGCCTGAAGAAGAGTAGGACACCACCAAACCCTCTCCAGTCTTACAGGCCTGAAGAGAGTAGGACACACCAAACCCTCTCCAGTCTTACAGGCCTGAAGAGAGTAGGACACACCAAACCCTCTCCAGTCTTACAGGCCTGAAGAGAGTAGGACACACCAAACCCTCTCCAGTCTTACAGGCCTGAAGAGAGTAGGACACACCAAACCCTCTCCAGTCTTACAGGCCTGAAGAGAGTAGGACACACCAAACCCTCTCCAGTCTTACAGGCCTGAAGAGAGTAGGACACACCAAACCCTCTCCAGTCTTACAGGCCTGAAGAGAGTAGGACACACCAAACCCTCTCCAGTCTTACAGGCCTGAAGAGAGTAGGACACACCAAACCCTCTCCAGTCCCATGATGGAGAGAATGAGGGTGCAGGTGACTGATTGGTCTGACAACCCCATATTTCATCGAAACCCCACATCCCAACCAAAGGGCCGGTATTCTTGTCTCTCTGTCTAATCCCTCCATGGCCCAGAGGGCTTGTTTTTCCTATTACCCTCCATCTCAATTGGACATCATCAGTATGTGTCTCAAGGCTTTTTAAAGCAGAGAACTGTGTTATCAGGGCGGACCGTGCACTGATATGATCAGGCACAGCTCTTGCCCCCGAGCACTATGAGGATTTCAGGACGCATCAAGCTGCAGTCGCTCCCCAGGCAGCGTACGCTCGCTCGCTGAATGAGTAAAGCCTCCTTCATTCATTCATTCAGAACCACCAAACAGAACTCCTAAAGTCGACTGCTCAAAGTTTTTAAACATAAAATCCCCACACCCAATAAAATATAGGGAATATAAAGACCGGTACATTTATTAAATAGAGATTAAATATACAGATTCATTAAATATTTGGATTTTCCATATATATATGGGCATATCGTCACCTTCCTAAAATAATTGTCTGTCATTTTTTTTGACGACTTTTTTGCCTAAATCAACTCCTCATGATGCTGGCCACCTCTGGTAAAATCGTCCACATCCTCAGTTAAACAGATCGTGTGATTCTACCCCTGTAGTATAATGGCCTATGTCAAGAGTGTGACTTAGGCAGTTTTATTTTGCCTAAGTCAAAAGACAATATGAATTTTACAAGCTTTTCAAGATGACTTAGGCAATTTTACAAGCTTTATTGTTTATTGTAAGGTTTAAAATGTCTTAAGTCACAAAGGCATGTTCAAAAATGTGGCCACGTAATTTATTCCTCTTGTGTTACATAATTGACATACATTGTTATTAGTATGTCAAAAGTCATCTTTTGTCATAACCTTTTTGAGTGAGATTATCAATAAGTATCATATATTCAATTTCTGGTTAAGTTTTTTGTGTTTTCTGAAAAACCTAAAAAAAAATGACCAAGGAAATGATTTGAGGAAGGTGACGATATAATGGTTAGGTGAGAGAATCCCATTATTCAAGAAACATGATTTGGTCAGCAGGATGGTTCATTATTAGGGATGCTCTGCTTTTTTATTGATATTGTATCATTTTGAACTGAATGGAATAATAAGGGGCAGGGACAGTGAGAATAAAGCCAGTCTATGTGGTTGCATGGCAAATATCCAATTCTATTAACAAGCGCATTGAAAATGATTTTGGCTCCAAGCTGCTGGTCGATTTAAAAAAAAAAAGATGAAGGTTTACCACAATTTAACTTCACATTACGACTTCAAAGGCCTTCCTCTTCTCTAAGAAAGGCTGATGTATGCAAAGAGCATGTCTTAGAAAACGAATGAACCCATAGAGTGGGTCGACAGAAGACTGCACATAAAAGGGTGCTTTGCTGTTTCATATATCCAAACCCTGCATGGCTCCTCCATGCTTTATGTCTGCTTGCTCGCAAGCACACACACATTCACACACACACACACACACACACACACACACACACACACACACACACACTCACACACACACACACCACACACACACACACACACACACACACACACACACATTCACACACACACACACACACACACTCACACACACATTCACACGCACACGCACACGCACACGCACACGCTCACGCACACACACACACGCACGCACGCACCACACACACACACACACACACACACACACACTCACACACACACACACACACACACTCACACTCACACTCACACTCACAAACACACACACACACACACACACACACACACACACACACACACACACACACACACACACACACACTCACACACTCTCTCTCTCTCTCATTGTCCACACCTCCCACGAAAACGCTGGGCTGAATCCTGTATCTGACCAAAATGCACATCAAATCACTTGGTGGTGAACTAGACGTGGGATAGAGAATGATTCCACGAACATGTGAATTCATCATCATTCAGTGGATTGCTCTGCCACCATCCTGTAACTGCCTTTGGAATCGCAGTGTAAATTCAAAATGGTCATTTGAGACAAATGAGTGGTCTGTCAGTAAGAGCACACACACACTCACTCCTTAATCAGAGAACAGTGTGTGGCTATGGGAGGTCATCGACAGGGTTAATGAACAAAAGCACATGCACTTGTTGCTCTGTGACAAGGGGCAACATTGACCTCTTCTGCTTTTCTTTCTAAAGGAACCATATAATGAACCTGTGTTTGTCTTCGGAACATGTCCTTATTCTAAGATGTTTTAATGAACCTGTGTTTGTCTCCGGAACATGTCCTTATTCTAAGATGTTTTAATGAACCTGTGTTTGTCTCGGAACATGTCCTTATTCTAAGATGTTTTAATGAACCTGTGTTTGTCTCCGGAACATGCCCTTATTCTAAGATGTTTTAATGAACCTGTGTTTGTGTCCAGAACATGTCCTTATTCTAAGATGTTTTTGAAAGAAGCACACTACTGAGGCAACATGACCCATAAGCAATAAGCGCTTTTGTTAAAAGAGTTAAACAAATTTGCACGCATGTGTATAAATGCACTAATTTGCACAATCGTAATACCAAAACATGCGTTAAACCATTGACTGTGATCATATGTAACATAATCCTACAAGGGGATGCCTAATAATTGAGCTATATTTTGGATTATATTTGTCTCAGTTAGATTATGAACACTGATTTGTATTAAACTATATTATCATTTAACTAATCTATACAGTACATTCAGCATCTGCAACCGAAATCTGGCCACAACTGTGTTGAAACAACTTACACCCACATCACATCGTTTACATCGATCGAATCAAATATATTGAGGAAGATGAATATTTCAACTTAAATAAAAAAGACAAACAAAAGCAAACGCACCTTATAAACGTCCGTTTATTTGGCCGTCTCCGATGTCCAAGTTCCACACTGCAAAACTGCTGAGACGTCCACTCTAAATACGCATCCCTGACGGTGTGATCATTGCCAGGAAACACCGCGCCAAAGTTTTCTCTCCTATTAGACGGAAAGAGATGTGAGAGGGCGGTCAGTGTGACGCGATTTGGTTTTTCTTTTGCAAATTGTGAGCAGAGACAGATGCTCTGTCCATTGAGTTGATGCACATATTTTCACCCATTCACTAACAGCGTGGCGGATCCTGTGAAACAGAAATTAATTTTGTAGCATGTGCTGTTTTCAGACCTCATTTCCATCAACCGTGTTATTTTGCCTCCTGCCCTACCTAACACACCAACGTGAACAGAGCTGGTACAATCATGCTGTGCCATTAGAACGGCACAAGTATTAGCACAGCTATAGAGAAAAATGATTGCACCTCAAAACCAAATGGCCGAGAACTAGTCCAGCGCATTTATAACAATCAGAGGCAATGTGGAGAAATGGTATGAAAGGGCATTCCAGTGTATACTTAGTTTGAGAATAATGTATCTGAGCGCCAGGCATGAACTCCAGTCCTCATTCAATACTGTGATTTTTTCTGTGTACATTTTTCATTCCCAATAATAAAAACCTTTTCATTTATATTTAAAGCCCATTCTGATGAACATACAGATAATCTGATGAAAGGCGTCAGGTTTCTACGGGTTCTCAACCTTCAACGTGTGTTTTAAACAGCTCTGCATGTCATCAGCACGGACAGCTGTGCTACAGGACTAACAATCTAAGGAGCAACCCAAACTGCTCTTGGACACTTAAAAAGAAGACATGTCACAAGACTGGAAAACGTTTCTTAACATAACATGCATGTTCCACGTCAAGCAAATATCTTGATGAATACACTTGCCAAGGATGACCTGAAGGATGATGTTTTATTACCATAACACTTTTCTCCAATAGCACAAATGGATAATACGTCACTGAACCTCATCTGGCTGCCCAGGGGAATCTATGCTCTGAGTCTCGATGAGCAGATGACCCCCCCAACATGCCAGTCTTACACAACAATGGAATCAATCGCTTCCAGTCTAGGTGAGAATGACTATTGATTAGCTAAAGGGTGATTTATAAAGCTGGGAGAAGCCAGGTGCATTTCTGAGTCCCACGAGTCGTAACTTCAGTGACAGATGCACACGTGACCCCGCTGCCGTGACATGAGTTGTTTCCAACTCGTGATGCGTAATCGATATGTGTTTCATGATGCGTAATCAATAGGTGTTCAACTCAAGGTGGTCAGTGAGAAGGAACAAACACATATGGACATACAATTGCATGCAACCCATCTTTACACACGCACACACGTGCACACACACACACACACACCACACACACACGCACACACACACTCACACGTGCACACACGCACACACATACATGCACACACACACACACACAGTCTTGTAGTGGCTTGCCACATTGTTGGAGATAGACAGAACACAGACACACTGACAGTAACTGCTCCATGTAGCCGTCGGCTGTTAACCAAGTTGAATGATAGTGTGAAATGGGCGAGATGAAAGTGAAACCTAGACGTTTTTCCATCAGTAAGGGAAAAGAGAGGTTTTATATTGATGGTTTTATATTGATGGTGAGGTGATTGCTTCTATGCTTGGGGTGATTTGGAAGACTGACCAGAACTGTCAGTGTCACACGTCTTACACCTGGTCCACAACCCGTACCTATATTGAGTGGGTAACTATATCTTGGCAAATTCATTAAATAATATAAAATAACATAACATAGCATAACACAACCTAAGAATTTTTATTTTAAATGATCTTTTATTGCTCAGTTCAGACATACAAATTGTTTATACACAGCTGGCCTCCATTTAATCTAGGTCCATGTTTTTCCATCCATAACAACGTTTACAAATGTCTTGATACCAAACACATCACATGCACGTCTGTCTACGTTTCCATAAAATGCTACTTTTCATGTTTTGGTTTTATCCCTGTGTTAAAGGATTTCTGTTTGGAATTCTATGTCATGCAGGGGGAGGTTCATCATTTTATACTGACGGACTAAGAGGCCATAATTACGCCATGAGCCAATCAGCTCACCCTACCCCAGGCCATGAGCCAATCAGCTCACCTTACCCCGGGCCATGAGCCAATCAGCTCACCCTACCCTGGGGCCATGAGCCTATCAGCTCACCTTACCCCTGGGCCATGAGCCAATCAGCTCACCCTACCCTGGGGCCATGAGCCAATCAGCTCGCCCTACCCTGGGGCAAGGAGCCTATCAGCTCACCTTATCCCTGCCTGCCTAGCATGCTTTACCCAATCACCACTTTACCCAACCACCACTTCACCCAACCACCACTTCACCCAACCATCACTTTACCCAACCACCACTTCACCCAATCACCACTTTACCCAACCACCACTTCTTGATGTGTTTAAAAGAATGAAAAGAGTAATTCTCCCTGTCGTGTCACGTTGCCACGGTGCTTAAGGGGTCTTCTCCTGCTCTAACACCTCGCACGATTAAGCTCTGGCTCACGGTGACGTCGGCCAGATGGTGCTGCTTTTCCCTTTGCCATATTCAGTATTGCTTGCACACTGGCCCTTATGATTCAATGCAATCTTCACATCATTTCAATTCTTATCACTCAGAAATATAACACATCGTTTGAATCATCAGGACGGTCCCTTGTTGGCTTGGTCGGTCCCTACCCATCTCTGTTTTCATATTTCTTATTTATTCTAATTTATTATTTTCTGGCCTACATGAATTCAGATTCAGAAATTGGTTATCACACGCCAACTTGGTGGAAGAGATTGAGGGACTCAGTTTCCATATGAAGCAAAATGTGCATGGTATCAGGTAAACATGAGAGAATCGTATGAGATTCATTCAGAGCATTAGTGTATTTAAGAGGTTTTGTCATTTTTTACTAGAAGCATTATGTCAAGTCACATATTTCCATGTTTTTCACAGCAATTATGTTTCTCGTGGTTTACTTTTGATAGGATATGTACTATCTGTCAGTACATACAACATAATATACATTTATGCATTTACAGTAAATATTGAGTAAGAACTGATGCTCTGAATTGTTCTGGGCTAAGGAGTTTCAGAGGTGTATATGCAGTCAGTATCAGTTCATGATTTTCAGATATGCAGTCAGTCCATGAGTTTCAGAGGTGTATATGAGGTCAGTGTCAGTCCACGAGTTTCAGAGATGCAGTCAGTATCAGTCCATGAGTTTCAGAGATGCAGTCAGTATCAGTCCATGAGTTTCAGAGATGCAGTCAGTATCAGTCCATGAGTTTCAGAGATGCAGTCAGTATCAGTCCATGAGTTTCAGAGATGCAGTCAGTATCAGTCCATGAGTTTCAGAGGTGTATATGCAGTCAGTATCAGTCCATGAGTTTCAGAGGTGTAGATGCAGTCAGTATCAGTCCATTGTTGGATCCTTTCTTCTCTTCTCTTTCTCTGCAGCATCTGTCACGCCATACACACATTTCCCAGCAGTGCACTTAAAGATGGTCAGGTAATAGTGACAGTATCCTTACCTCAGTCACTGATCACATTCAATTTTGGCCAGACTTGTGATGGCATTGTCAACAATAAGTGATAATGAGGTGATAATTTAGGTGTGTTCTGCCTCCTCAGTGACATTATGACACAGATCTGCTATGTCTTCTGCCACTTGGCGCAGCACGACACTCCTGTCTGCGGTTCTCAACATGGCGGTCAGACTGGACCAGAACAGCCGGCGCTTGGGCTCCTCGTCGGGCCACTGCAAGTAAGTCTGCTGCCTGAGGAAATACCTCAGGCGCTGGAACTTTCTGGAAAGCAAGTCT
This sequence comes from Clupea harengus, assembly GCF_900700415.2. Classification (NCBI taxonomy): domain Eukaryota; kingdom Metazoa; phylum Chordata; class Actinopteri; order Clupeiformes; family Clupeidae; genus Clupea; species Clupea harengus. The sequence goes on along the minus strand of NC_045158.1, from coordinate 26,965,591 downwards.
GGCGGGATGGGCTCCAGCAGGACAAACAGCAGGGAGTCCTCTTGGGTGTCGATGGCGCGGTGCTGTGCGAAGAAGAGCTCGTAGTTACACCACTCGCTCTGGACGAAGCTCCGTGACAACACGAACACGGTCTTGTAGCTGCTTTCCACGCAGTTGATGATGTTGTCGATGACCCACTCGCCCGGGACGAAGTCTCGCTCATGGATGCACAGGTGGAAATCTGCGGCCTCCAGTTGGTGCACCAATTCGGACTGAACCCACTCGGCATCTTTCTCACTGTAGGATATGAAGGCGTGGTAATTGAAGGTGGAGCTCGCCAAGCGTCTGTATTTATTCCGACTCCTCTGTTTAACTCTTAACCAGATCCACAGCATCTTTACGTACCAGACTCCGTCCATGAAATGAAACACCACGCCAAAAGAGACCAAGACAAACAAGACTACTGGAAAACAAATGCCAAACATGATCAATGGGTTACAAACCACTTTACCGGGATCGAAATCCTTAAGAGGTGTTCCAGTGAGCTGTGCGGGGGAATAGCACTTATATGCTGCTGGCCAATCTACCAGCAATGTTTTATTAAAGTCATGGACGAACCAGTAGAGATTACAGTCACAAGCAAATGGATTGTGTCCGCCGTTGAATTTCTTGAGGTTCGGCAGTCCTCTGAACGTCTCCGGCTTCAACGTGTCGATGCTGTTGCGGTCCACGTGCAGCTCCTCCAGTGCTGGCAGCGTGAGGTCAGGTGGAAGGTCTCTAATGGCGTTCGAGCCTAGAGAGAGTTGCCTGAGGTCCTTCATGTGGTGAAGAGCGTCTGTGTTCAGGCTTGTGATGTCCGTTTGGGTTAGATTGAGACTGACAAAGTGCGGAGAGAGATGATCAAACAAGGCATTCCCAAGGAGGTTTCCACTCAGAGAAAGGTTCCCCAGGTGTGCGGGCCAATTCACCTTCTTATGGTCAGGCAGCTTGATGGGGTTGAAGCTCAGATCCAAAATCTCCAGATGAGTCAATAGATGTGTGTATTCTGCAACTCTGTAAAGGCTCTCTAACTTGTTCTTTTTAATTATAAGCTCTTTCAAAGTTGACAGGGCACGGATAGGGAATACATTCTGCAAGGAATTGCAGGCCAGGTTGTTATTTGAGACATCCACAATCTTCAAGGTTGATAAATCACCTATGACATTACCCAAAATATTACCTGGTATATTCAATCCAAATCCAGATAATTCTGCTTTTACTAAGCCCTGAAATAGTGATAGATTCACACTAACATGAAAGTAAGTGTATTGATGGTGGTGAACAGTGTTTAAAGTAAGAGCTCTGAGATTGCCAATTTTACTGAAGTCTGGGACAGACAGGATCACCAGGCCTGCCGGTGTGTCTTGTACATAAGAGCAGTTTCTAAATGATAATGTCTGCAGTGGAGACTGAATGATGTGGACAAAGGCCTGTGACAAATCTGAACTGCTGTACCAGGAGTTCTCAAAGGTGAGGTGCTGGAGCTTCCCCACATTTCTCAGGTCATCTGTGAGGTTAGCTGAGACATCACAGAACTCTGGAAGAAACTTCTCAATTATCAGCGTATCCACTCCAGTAGTCTGCAAGTCTAAGAGAATGTCCCTGAATATTTTGGGTGTTTTGCAAAAATGTATCTGAAGTGTTAACGCTTTTAGCTCCGAAAGATAACCCAGAAAATCAGTGTCAAAATACGTGAGCTCAGCCCCTGCTCGCAGTGTTAGCTCACGCAGGGGGGAACTTGTGAGGGGTTTCAAGTCGCGCTTGCCCAGATGTGATATTCGTGGACCTCCCAGAGAGATGGAAGAGAGACTCTGTAGATTTTGAAAGGACTGGCCCAAGGTGAAAGACTCATAGAGGTTTTCAGAAAGGTCCAAAATTCTGAGCTTGGGCAGTCTTTGTATTTCAGGGATTGTTGAGAGTGCATTGAAGGAGAGGTCCAGCTCCTCCAGGCGAGGGTTTCCTTGAAACGCTGTTGGCAAGATGGAGGTCAGCCCACAGTTAGTCATTTTAAAGATGCACAGGGCCGACAGGCTGGCCAGACCCTCTGATGTCAGCGTGGAGATGGAGTTGAAGGAGAGTTCCAAATACTGGGTGTTTTGTGGTAGGTTTGAAGGCACTCCGGTGAGATTGTGGTCGGAGAGGTCAATTTGATCTTTATCAGGTATGATGCATGTGCCAGCTGCTCCCTTCATCCATTCAGTAACCAGGAGGGAGAGCAGCAGAGAAGACAGCAAGAGAGAAACATCATCCATCCTGTAAAGAAAGGATGGCGGATGAAGGGAGTATGAATAAGTACTAGGGAAAACTCCAGGTCAAAAAGGAAAGGTTAACTGGGTTGAAAGTGTTGTAGAATCTGTCTATTAAAGTGTTGCAAAGTCATTTAGCTACTGATACAGGTAAATATATAAGATTGTTCACATGGAAACTGTTCTAAACAGAACCTTAACCGTAAACAGATTCATTAACCAAATCAAATATTCAGCTTCTAATGTTCAGTTCAACTATTCAATATCCAGTACAGATAGCAGTACTACTAATTAAGTAGTAGTAGTTTTGCAAATAAAGTCACATTTCACATCAACATATCTGACATTCAACAATATAAGTAGCAATTCTATTTCTATTCAAATTCTCATTGTGAATAACAGTGCTATAAGTTATCTTAAGTTATTAAACGTTATAATAATAATGCACAACACATTCCACGACTCACAATACCTAATGAAAGATAACAAGGTTACAAAAAACAGTACCCAATGAAAGATTTACAAGGTTACAAAAAAGAACAGACTTGATATTGAACTGCAAGTAAAGCACATCCTTCAGCACACAATACAAGGAAAATTCAAGCAGGCTGTGTATCTTGATACCTCACCTTTTGACACTTGTGTTAAATACTGCTTTTTCTGAAGAACAGGTGGGTCTCACCTTCAATATGTCTCTCTACTACTGCTGTTCTATCTCCACCAGGCTTATATACCCATGCCTGGCTATTGATCTACTTGGAAGTGCAAACAGAGCAACGCCCTGTGGATTGTATCAGAAGTTCCTAAAATAAGAACTTGTTCACAGTTTTGAATTTGTTTTTCATTATTCACAATACTTGCTTGACAGTTCCCAAACAGTCTGTTTGTCTAAACCCTTAGCTTCCTTGCAAAACGGCGTTCTGGGTGAAGGGATATAATGCACATTACCCCATGCATGTCACCACACTTCTCTTTTCCTTACAGTGAATTGCAGAAGTTTATAACCCACCCTTCTAAATAAATACATCACTAGACAATGGGGCACATTTACCTGCTTTGTGGGCATACAAAGGGTGGAATGCTTGTTTTACTCTAGTTTTCATAGATCATATAGTTTACAGTTTCTTACAGTTCATTTGGTTAGCACATAGGCTACACAGACGACTGTGATCTTAACACTCCCAACTCAACCCTTCCAACTGCAACACAACTCTCCCTCAGTTTCTCTATTGTGATTTTCATGGTCTTGAAATGGACATATAGTACCATCTGCAAAGGAACCGGGCATGAAAAGAGCTTTTGTGTAGTGAGGATAAATATGAAAAGGTTTTGTCCTCTTTATTGCATGTTCCAGGAGGCCCAGCTGTACTTTCAGTGAAAACATCACGCTTGGAGAGTGTGGCAGCGCTCCACATTTCACCTCACTTCAGCTCAGATATGGATTTCTGTAATATTTATTAATATCTCCATTAAGTCTCATCCGTGAACATGAATCAATATGAATTTTCTGTAAATGCCCCTAAAACTAATACAGCATGACCTTTGACCTGACAGCAGGCCATTATTCTTTACATTCTATGCTTTTTACTTTTACTGAGTAAGAATCTATGCTACACAGACATAGGAACCAGTTAAACAAGTCCCCTCCCCATCTCCAAAACACTACTAGTAAGGTATTCTAAGATGTAATGATGATGCTGGATTATCAAGAGAAGGGAGATATGTTTGAAAGACGAAGGTCAGGTGCTGCAAGCAAAAATTAAATTTGATCTGAGATCTAACCCTGGCACTTGTAACAATTTAACCTTTTTAAATTTTTTATATTTTTCAAATATCTGTTTTAATTCTCCTTCATTGTATAACCACACAGATTTAATTAATCTTACAGCCTTGCCGTGTGACTACAAATGGCGCTTGATCAGGCAATCAGTTGCCATTGAAATTTAGTCATTGTCCCGGTGTCCTTCATCACGAAACAATAGTAACAAATTCATGGATCTTCCCATTGGTTTGATAACAATCCTCTCCATCTTCATTGTATTAAGATTCTCGGGTGTGTGCTGCATCCATTTAACGATTCATCTTCATACCAAATGTAAAGCCTGTCATAAAGTTATGTTAGTTTCCCAGATATTACTTCATAATATTCTAGATATTTGGATCTATTTTTTTTTTGCAGGACACAGCTGTGCAGTGACTGCCAAGAGAGTTTATTCACACAAAAGTGACATGATTGCTGTTGTCACCCTGGAACATCACCACATGCTGCAGGGGAGTGATGTCCCTGTCCATATGCTGCTGATATTAACTAGCATTCGTTCAATTGGGAGTAGATGTGGCCACGAATGCCTTTTACGGAATAATGAGAATTTGAGTTCAGAATGTTAGCTTAGTTTACTAAACTCAGTGTTCCTATAGATTCATACGTATAAAAAAAAACATATGAACTATGAACCATGGCAAAGCCTCATAGAGCTTAACACAGTGTGAGGTTGAGGGCACAGCTGAAAAGATAAGCTTTGTCACTGAAGTGTCCTGTCCCCTGTTTGTGCTTCTCAGCAGGCATCTCCATGAAGTGCTTTGGTTGGCGTCTCGGGATAAATTCAAACTAAGTCAGGGGCCTCCATTCTCTCCCCTTCCCCTATGGAAAACAAGATGGGGCTGTCGATGCCAATGTTCTACAGCTAATGATTGGACGAGGCAATGCTGCTGGAGTTCTATTCGATTAGGCCTTTTGACATTTGGGCTTCGGCGTCCTCTCTGGCGTCTCGGAACAAGATTGAGTCCCCGAGGCAGATCCCATGTCTTCTTCATTCAGAACCTTTATCTTTGAGTGACCATCATCTTGACATGGCGAGACAAACAAACACACACACACACACACACAGACACACAGACACACACACACAGACACACAGACACACACACACACAGACACACAGACACACACACACACACACACACACACACACACACACACACACACACACACACACACACACACACACACACACACAAAGAGAGAGAGCGAGAGAGAGGAAGATAGAAGAGACAGGGAGACTGACAGATATAAAGCAGACATACTTTTCAACTGAAAACAGCACATAAGATACAAAATACACATATAAAAATGACATGTCTCAATGCTTCTCTTTCTGCCCTCCAGTCGAGAGTGATATTTGGAAGACAAGCTGCTTCATAGATGACATGCTGATTGGTGGTTGAAATAAAAGCCAAAAGACATCCAGTTTATCCCACTTTAGCGCAGTGGGACTCCCATTTGAATGCATCATTTGTATGGTATTATGGACAGGATGTTATTATATCCAACATTTACAGCATTGCACATGTGTTCACATGAGGTACACAGGCCCGCTTCGGTCTCACCCACCCATTGATCACCTGATTGATTTCGGACTGAAATGGCAGACTATTTCAACTCAGAAAGACAGACCACATATCTTGACAGGGCCAAACACATTCTGTAATCCCCATGTACATATTTGCTTTAAAAGCTTGTGAGTATACACATCAGCCTTGCCTAAACCTGCCGCCACTCGAGTCTGCGGCACAGCAACAGAAACTAAGGGGCTGGTGACGCTAATCCAGCTCCATACAATGGCGTTTTTTTTATATTTTTATGGAAGCAGTTTGGTTTTTTGGTCCTTGCCTTAAGAGATCAAAGTGCTTCTGTTTATCAGGAGAGAGAGCACCACTGTGTCCATTTCATTAGCCTCCTGCCCATGTGAGGATGGGCTCAGTTGGCAATTAGAGGCAGGTAGAGTCCTTTCATACAACCCGTCTTCACAGACACGTCCCAAAAAAATCTAAACTCAAAGGCACAACAAAGAGGAAGTGAAACAGAGGCCAGGGGATAGCAGCCCTTTGTGTCGAGCAGCTATGAGCTAGGCCTTATTTGGACATCGCATGCCGTAGCAAAAAATCAATGAAATTCCTCGGCGTTGATTCAAATGAAATCAAAGCAGCCTTTTGCTTTGTGAGTTACATGGTTATATGTGGTGTCTTGAAAGTATTAGACTGAGTGTTGGCTGGACTGAGTGATTACATTTAATCATTCCTCCATTTAAAACAGGGCGCAGTCAAGCGATGACACATTTGAGCTCAATATAAGAACAAATCTCAATAGGCTTTCTCAGCCATAGCAGCTATGAAATTAGTCAGTCAGTTTAAAATGAAGGCAAACCTCTCAGGCGTGAAACAACTCTTTTTCCGCTCTCCTCAGCATAATACACACGCACGCAAGCACGCACGCACGCACACACACACACACACACACACACACAGATACACACACACACACGCAGGCTCTCTTTGCTATGTCTGATTTAAAATAGACTTTGGCATTTCCTTTTGTCAAAGGAGGCAGCCATTGCATGTGGAGAATGTGATCTCAATTTTAAAGACCTGGATGTGGTCTGATAGTCTTGGAACAGTACACTTGTGATTCAACTGCTGTCACCTACTGTCAGAGATTTTCCATTATCATAGAGGTAGTGAATACAAATGATGAAATTGTCACTGGGTGCATAGTCAATCTTTTGTGGTCCCAAACCCATTCTAACCGACATATTTAAAGCCCGTTCAGTATGGTTATGCTCTGTGCCTGTGTACATTGGCTGAGTAGCATGTCCTCTGCACACCCTGGCTTTTGCAGGGGTTGTAATACACTTTGCTACACTCCGTATTATGCTCTTTGAAAATGAGACACGTGCAATTAATTTTTACAGTGCCCAGTCACATGGAAACCGCAGGAAAGGTTTCACACTGCTATCTCAATTTAATCTCTTGTATCTGCACATCAGGGCTGTGACATCAGGGCTGTGACATCAGGGCTGTGACATCAGGGCTGTGACATCAGGGCTGCACATCAGGGCAGTGACATCAGGGCTGTGACATCAGGGCTGTGACATCAGGGCTGTGACATCAGGGCAGTGACATCAGGGCTGCACATAAGGGCTGTGACATCAGTGGATGAGAGCGTCCTTCCATTCAGGATTATATACAGAAGACGGTGTGACACCAGTGGATGTGAGCGTTCTTCCATTCAGGATGTATACAGACGACGGACGGTGTGTCAGTAAAGCCCACAGGAATATGAAAGACCCCAGACACCCCACTCACAGGCGGTTTCAGCTGCTATCAAGCGGTATCACAGCCCCAAAGCCTGGATCTGCAGGCTCCATGACATTTTGTCCCATAAGGTAACCAGGCTTACGAACTATGGACACTAACCGCCTGTTGCTTGTCTGATTCACACACACACACACACACACACACACACACACACACACACACACACACACACACACACACACACACACACACACACACACACACACACACACACACACACACACACACACATAAATGATTTGTATTTCTATTTATTGTGGTACATTTTACAAGAATTTCTGTAAACTCACTTTATGTGCTTAGATTTGAAAGGATAGTCATTTTCATTGACAGCAATTGTTATTCAATAATTATGTATCCTATCAAGCCCACTGACTTTAGGTACTACAAATACAAAATGATCAGTGGTTCCAGTTTGTCCAGCTGAGCTTGGGTACAAGTAACAGTCACAAACATAAACAACAAAGTTCAAAGTTCAAAGTTCAAAGTTCAAAGCCACTTGGCAATTAGACCAAGCCACACTGAAGCTGCATTGAGCTAAGCTACCCACGCCTGGAACCTCTAGATGCTCTGCTTTAACTGATCTGACAAGCATAAGACTTTTCCTTTGGCTTTTGATTATCTGTGCATTGCACCGTTGTCTTTTTGTAGTTTTTCCTTTAGAACCACTTAAAAATCACACCTTTTTTCCATTTACTTCTGTTAGCTGTATGAACAGGTAGTAACGCCAGCCTCCAGTGGTTGATGGTACCTGATTCTAATATATTGTGCTCATCAACAACTGATTCCTCCCATGCTTGCTGTCAGCACGAGCATCTTGTTAAAGGGGATGTCTATTCCCAGATCGATCACCATCAATTTACTGTTCAGTGCACCTGTTCTGCAAAGCCGGTGCTTGAGTCTGCATGCGCCCCGCTCCACTTCAAGGTGCAAATAGACCCCGGTACCACCCGCAACTCTGTCAGATAGACCCCGGTACCACCCCCAACTATGTCAGATAGAAGTGCTTTGTCTGACTACCCATGAGCACTGGCTGTAATGCCTTCCCACTTTCCTTTACAATGCAGCAAACATCTTCAACTCCATTCCCTCCACAGTGGGATGACACTAAAGGCAACAACTCTCTCTCCTTCACAACGCAGCAGACATCTTAAACTTCCCTCCACAGTGAGGTGACACCAAAGGCTGCTGAACAACTCTCTCTCCTTCACAACACAGCAGACATCTTCAACTCCAGCCCCTCCACAGTGGGGTGACACTACAGGCTGGTGAACAACATTTCAGCTAAACATGTTTACTCAAAGAGATGCCGCACTGAAATGCAAATCATAACGATCTGGTTACTCCGTCTCGAAATGCAGTATATGATTATTGAATCATTAACGAGTGAATCATAAAAAGATAATGTCAGGATTCTGAGGGACGTAAAGGCTTTTCACATGTTCCTGATGGCCTTGCCTCATAATGGATGTTAGTAACCGGCATTTTCCAGAGAGGACAATGGGGCTATTGATGGAGCATGATGGATTCTAATAATAATAATAATAATAATTCATTTTATTTGTATGCCCTCACAGGCACGTGCATCCTTGCCCATAAGACACTGCTTTCACTCAGTTGAATAATAATTTACAGAATTATTTATTTATTCAGAGGGAATATACATCGAATCACTCTGGTCTGACAGACAAATGGATGAAGATGTTCACTGACTCAGGAGCAAATCAGGGATAGCAAGCAGCCACAGCATTGCATCTGTCTTTTTATGATACAGAACATAGTGTGCTGAAAGGGGCCACACATTTGTCCTAGACTGCAATGTAGCTGTAGGCTAGAGGCTACATCATGTTGCCATGACCACTACTTAATGTATGCATGGTCCAGCATTATAGCACACTATAGCAAAGTCCCGTTGAAGCCCAGCTGTGAGCCTACAGACGTGGACAAAATGATTGGTACCCTTCCGTTAAAGAAAGAAAAACCCACAATGGTCACTGAAATAACTTGAAACTGCCAAAGTAATAATAAATAAAATGTTACTTAAAATGAACTAATGAAAATCAGACATTGCTTTTGAATTGTGGTTCAACAGAATCATTAAAAAAAAAAAAAAAACGTATGAAACTGGCTTGGACAAAAATGTGTTTATCTTTAAGACATCACAGAGCTCAGATGACACCGGGTGTTTCCCAACGGGCTTACCCATTTGCTGAATTGTTTCCTGGATATTTAAATGTCAATGTTAAAATCACAATCTCATGATGATTCTTTCGATAAGTCAATGCTCTCTCACTCATTTTCAGAATGTAGTCTTCAAAGAACCTTTACACACACACAACCAATGTACTCATCATAAAACGCATCTGCTGTTTGTCCATAGCCGGGTGCCGGGAAGATATGACTGTGTTCATGTGTGGTTCATTTGCACAGCAAAACCTAATTTCCTGTTTGTCGATAACTGGAATCTGCCAAGTACACAAGTGGTGTTTTCTTCGGCACGTTTCTCTATATTATACGCACAAATGAGGCAAATAACCTCAGACGCACATCAGTTAAGTCTCATAGTGGCTGACAGCATGTTTTGTCATAAGAAATGAAGAGGGTAGCAGCCGCTCTCACAACCTCATTATGCTTCTAACTGGTTTGTTTTTTGGGGGAAGATGGGAAGAGCTATTTGTTGTCTACACAATTAATTTATAATTCTGGCAATGCTGCTGGCTGTCTTCTCAGATATGGGGATGGCAGATTGCATTGAAAAGATGAAGGTACGGGGAAGCACTGAAAAAAGTGACCCCTTCAGTAAATACTGCTACTGCTGTGATCATAGACGTGATTGGCTACTAGCGCTTTCTTATAGTGCAGGCTAGGATTTGCTGACCCAAAGGCTGATGGTGTTGTAATCACAATTTTCCTGTCAGTTTAGAATGTTAGAAAATTCAAACAGGTTGTAGGAAGTCAGAGCCAGCCAATTCAGTGACACGTAACATAATCGTACCTTAAAAATATATATTTTTGAACAATATGGCTTGTTTGAAATGCATTGGAAAATCGAATGCAGTTCGCATGACTCCCATCTACATTGTTGTGCTTCTGGGTGCTTCTGGGGAAGCTGAAAATGCCTCTGACCTACATGTGAAAGAAAAGCCTCGTCTTAGAACACATTCTATTTCACGACACCAGTCAGGAAAGGTGCTTTTTCTCATCATCACTGTTGGTCCATGCACTGTCATGGTTTGATAAGGGCATCAAGAAGTTCGATATCGAGCTGCAATGGAAAAGCACACAGCACACATCTGGACAGAGCCATTCCAACTCCCCTGGCGCCACTTTAGAATGTCATATGTGATCTCTTAAGCAAGAAGTCAGCTGAGCCAGGACTTGTCCACCATAGACACACAGACCCCCCCCATTGGCCTTTGGATCGCGTGGCAATGGGCTGAAGAGGTCAATAGGGCGTCTATGTATATATGTCTATGGTGTCCACACCCTTTGATGACTTCAACTGATGGTTTTTGAACGGTGATGTCGTCATGAATAAAATGCCCACAAGAATTATTCCTACTTTTTAATGAACCATGAAATATTGACAACACCACCCTTTTTGATGGAGGTATGATAGTTCCTGATTCTGAAAATTGTAAAACAACGTTGAGCCACAGTTCCTGCATATTTTTACAAACTATTTAGCATAGACAGCATGTTAATGATTTATTTTTCCAGGGCAAATACTGAGGATATGATGTGCCTGAAACGTCTTTGGTCCGATACATCCTGCGGGTCAGCAGGCTACAGAATGTGCCCTGTCCACGTAATCAAAGGCAGCTCGAACCGTTGCAGGCTGTTGAACTCACACTAAAGAGTCTACGAAAGTGTAAGCAGCCTTTGCTTTCCTTGACAGGATGCATTCTGTAACCTGTCAACTCACTGTATATGTGGACCAAAGTAGATAGATAGATAGATAGATAGATGGATACTTTATTAATCCCGAGGGAAATTTTATTTAAGTCCTTTCGTGTACATCATGCTTTCAGTTATATAGCCTATGGACATCATTCCTTTTGTACGAAGCAAAACACGGATGTCTATGTCCAAGTGCAAGCAGCCTTTGCTTTTGTGGACAGAAAGTGTCCTGCAACCTGCAGAATAACAGAATGGATTGGACCAAAGACCTTTGGTGCACGTCAAACTGTTAATATAGAATCATACTTAGAATATATACCTTCAACTATGTATTTCATGGACAAAAGGCATTATGGTGATACATGGCACAAATGAATGCCTGTCGTAGCACACAATGCACTTTGTATAAGAAATAGAGTCTGGGACATGTGTACACCCACCAATAGAGTAGGCCGACTCAGATGAAATAGGCGTATATTATTAGCTCTTTTAGATGTGCTGTTTACAATCATTCCAATGGGAGTTATACATTTTCTCCTCTCCTTGTTTTTGTGTGTGTGTGTGTGTGTGTGTGTGTGTGTGTGTGTCACAAACCATACACATGAGAGGTCAATGAAGGCCATTTTATTTCTCTACACATATTTGTATACGAGAGTACATTTACACACACACACACTTTACAAACTCTAATGTGTATCTCTGAACTGTGTTTGCCATCATAGAGAGTACATTTACACACAACCTCTAATGTGCATCTCTGAACTGTGTTTGCCATCATACAGGTTCACAGAACAATAAGTGCGTCTCCGATGAAGCCTTTTGTGGAACAGACACAGACTGCTTGCCGTACCCTCTCAGCATGCCCTACAGATAGTAAGGAAGGTTTTTTTGTTTCTCTTGCCCGAAGCTCTTTAGAAACTAAATCAATTGTCTTCAAAGCAGCAGACAATGACAACTCACTGAGCAGGTAAACAAGTTAAACCCATATTTGGTTTTCATGAGACAATAGACACCAAACAAAATAATACTACAACTGAATACAGATTCAATGTATTCTTCACTATTCTGCAATAAAGTCCACAGCTTAGTTTAATGTTGTTGGGGTGGCCAAGGTAAGGTATCAGTGGTGATTTTAGCCCGACATTTCTGATGAGGCAATTTTGTATGACGTCATTTCATCGTAAAAAAAATAAAGCTAGCTGATTATTATATTATTATATAAGCAATTTGCCTATATGCCCAGGTAGGCTTAAGCTATGGGGAGCATTTTGAGTGTCGGCAGGGAGCAGAAATCCTATTTTAATTACATTTCACATGCTTCAGTTCTCAGTGCGACACAAAGATGTTGCTTATAATACAGCAACAATGTAAATAAAATAGATTGCTATAAAATAAAAAGATTAGATAGACACATAGTTCAAATAACTTGCATGCTTTATCAACCTTGTGGCACACACATACAACATGAAGCGAAAGGCACAACTGAAACAAATGACAGCTCCAAATCATGCTGCTAAATGAACAAAACTTACATAAAATGTTATCTTATAAACAGAAATGATTTCAGACTGCACCTTGAAACACGGAGGCTGGTTCCAAAACTGTAGAAAACTAGTGATAGCTAACGAGCAGTAACGTTAGTGGCGTAGATCTGTCTGAGTACGATCTGTACGATTAATTTTTTCTAGTTTATTCACACACACATTTACAATTGAATCGCTACTTTGCATATTAAATAAAATAAGATATATTTTTCCACAGAGCGCAGATGTATTGAGCTTTCTGCACCACAGCACCATCTGGATCTGGTGGGGCAGTGCCCCATGTGCCCCTAATGTAGAAACGCCACTGTAAGGTATAGTATATGTATAAAAAGAAAAGGACCACCTATTTTTAGGAATCAGAGAGAGGTTACAGCCAAATGGATGGATTCAGCCACATAATCAATATTACGGCCATTGATTGCGCTTATGTTCAGACACCCATTAGGCAATAGGTAGACATGCCTCCCTTTGCCCAGGAATTCCACTTGTTGACCTAGAAAAGAAGGCAAACACAGCAGCCACAGTTAGCAAGCTCTCATCTCTCCCTCCTTGCATTCAATCAGCCTCTGTTGTACCCTGCGTTACTCATTTACCGTGTGTGAATATTAAACCCACAGGTCTGCACTCTTGAGGACTGAGGAAGCTTGTAATGATGGTTCTGATTTACCGTGTGTGAATATTAAACCCACAGGTTTGCACTCTTGAGGACTGGAGAAGCTTGTAATGATGAACCCACAAGTCTGCACTCTTGAGGAAGCTTGTAATGATGGTTCTGATTTACTGTGTGTGAATATTAAACCCACAGGTTTGCACTCTTGAGGACTGGAGAAGCTTGTATTGATGAACCCACAGGTTTGCACTCTTGAGGACTGGAGAAGCTTGTAATGATGAACCCACAGGTTTGCACTCTTGAGGACTGGAGAAGCTTGTAATGATGGTTCTGATTTGACGCCTGAGTGCAAGCCTGAGCCCTTCCGATTTCATGAACAATTTAAGGAGGACAAGTTTGTTCATAAAACATTAATGAGCGATGGAGCGGTGTTCATAAATGAGACAAAAAGAGAAAGATAGAAATGATAAAAGCAGCTCAGACTGGCATTTATGATGCTCTTTGCTCAAAGACTACGTACTGGACGGCCTTGACATATTCATCTGTGGTTTATATTCTCGTTTGTATGAAATGCAATCATTCAGAACAGACTCGACAAATACCGTGAAAGGTTGCCGGTCCACTGATTTGAAACTTACCAGTGCCCATGAATACCCATGAACAACACACAGTATGTGCTTCAGATTCGAATCATGTATTGCAGCAGAGTAATCAAAGACACTGATTCAGTGCTCACCACTCAGGCCAATGCAGCAGTACAGTCCTGTTTGTTTTGTCAGGTGATCCCACTGTCCTGGGCATCCCAGAAGCCTCAGCTTCTCCCTGAGCTGCTCCCGGACCAGCATGCACCTCTCCACATAACCCCTCACACCTTCTTGCCTGAGGCATTTTGAGGTAGAAGAAGAAAACTCACAGAGAAGTTGACAGTGTATAAAACACATTCGTGTTTTGAAAATATTATTTCACATATTAACATAATATGTGTAAATAAAAGCAGACAGCCAAACGAAGGACCTCTACGTGCACATTTCAGAAATAATTAAGAGTTGGTTTGCCAGGGGTCGGAAAGTGGAAGTCTTTCCCAGAATAATAAATAATTGGCCATTTGTACATTATTGTGAATCATCATACATGAAGACTAAGTGCATGGGGGGTGGTTATGTATGGTATGTGACTCACCATTCAACAAGGTGTGCAGGGTTGCTGAGGACAGTGGCCACCACACGGGCACCGCCTGTCGGAGGAGAGGACCACAGTGTTTGGACCAACTTCTCCAACTGTGACTGGACTGCCAGCAGGAGGGAGTTGTGCTTCAGTACACACAGGAGGTGTCCCACCTGCTCCCCTGGAAAAGCAAAACTGCCGTGAGCAAAGGAGAGGTTTGCCACTTACTTGTCCTACATAAGTTTATATTTATTTATTTTTTCATTTCTTTCAAATTTCGATTCAGTGTCTTGACCTGTTCTTTTCACTGTTTCTACTGACAATAAATCAGTTTTTTTTTTGTTTAAGTTACATATATTATTTGCTGTTTCCTATTAACTGTTGGAATTGAATAACTGAGAAAAAATGTAACTTGATATAAAGTTCATAAATGAACCTGGAGGTATGAGTTCCATGCGATCACTAGCGGTTCTAGCCCTGCTCATGATCACCAGTGAAGAGAAGGAACAACAGTAGCGCCTTCCAGTTCATTCTCTCACCATACAAACCAAATGTGTGGCCGAAGGACTGGGCACACATCACCTCCAGACCCAAAGACACACAATGACGGACGGGCCAAGCATCCTTCTCAAAGCTCTTGGACAAGCCTTGTCCTGACATCAGGAAGAAAGGAAATAACCTACGCTTCTGTTTAAGGGAAAGATTTAAGGTAAAGAGGAAGCATTTAAGAAAGTTTATAAAATTGCATTGTACCATTAACATTTTTGCAAAAGGTCAATTCATCTTTTGTAGTAAAAGGACATATTTAGTGATTGAGGTAGAACTGGCCATGTACCATCATGACTTCTGCCACAAGTTTCCAGTCATCCACAGAAAGGTCGGCTCCCGTGGGGTAGTGACCAGAGGCAGACAGAACCACTACGCTCCGCTCCGGAGCCTCCTCTAGATCCCTCAGCACGCTCTCCACACGTACTCCCAGACTCTTGGCATCCCAGTAGCGATAGTAGCAGACGTCACCCAGCCCTGCTGCCTCGAAGGTCTCTGCAAGTGAGTCTGAATGCAACAGAGACTATTATTACATCTTAGATGGTAGTCACAGAGAGAGGCACTCAGAACTAGCGTTTGGATGAATCAAAATGTCTAATGCATACTAAGTGTGGAACCATTATCTAAATGATGACAACACTTAAACCTATTTTCTCCGTCTAATAAAAAGCACAGTCAGTGTTGATGTTCTACCCACCATCACAGGGTGAGGGCAGCAGGATGGGTCCGCACCAGGAAGCGGAGTTGTTACACCAGCGCCTCAGCAGCTCCGCGCCCAGCCTCACAGCTCCCACACAACCCACTGCCTGCGTCCCCAACACCTGCAACCGACCAGCGCCAGTGAGCCACAGCACTCCATGATCAATGTCTTACCTCAGCAGCTCCGCGCCCAGCCTCACAGCTCCCACACAACCCACTGCCTGCGTCCCCAACACCTGCAACCAACCAGCGCCAGTGAGCCACAGCACTCCATGATCAATGTCTTACTAGGGAAGATACTTACGTCACACACACACACACACACACACACACGTCAGGAAGCAGTGAATTCAGCCTCTGCACTTGAGCTATCCTATAGGATATATACTGTTCCTACACTTAGGTTCCTATACTTAGGAACAGCGAGCACACATGCACTAGGAGTAGGAGCAGTGTGGTGGCCAGGATTAGATGCCTTGCTCAAGGGCACTTCAGCCATGGATGTAAAGGGAGGGGAGAGTGCTATCAATTTCCTCTAGGGGTCAGAACTGGCAACCTTTCAGTCCCACACTCGCTTCTCTAGCCTTTAGGTCACAGCTGCCTGACTAAATTTCCCTCGGGATTAATAAAGTATCCATCTATCTATCTAAAGCCAGTGCCCATGGCTTTAAAGCACTGTGCCTAGTTGCATTAACTCTTGAAATCAATTGCACAGAACATCAAAGTTATGGGGATTTTTTTTCATTTGCCGAGCACCCTAGTCCACCTGCCTAGCAACATCTGTGAGCCATTGTGTTACACGCTGTAGTTATTGTACAAGTGTAGTTTAAATGGCAGAAAGGATAAAGTGTGGAGATCATTTTCACTTACTGCTGTGAAGTATACATCAGCAGCACTGATAGTTTACACCTCCAGCCACCCACGGCAAAATGGTTGTCCCCTCACCGTAGCCATTGCCTCGTGTGATATCTTATTCCCTTTTACGCAGGACATGTTTACATGTGGTAAATCACCCCCTCGCCTGAATGTAGCGTGATTAAAGTGCCAGTGATGGTTTGTTTAATTCAAGCCCTTGGGTTTGGCGTGCTCATGGCCAATGTCAGTGCAAAAGACAAATTATTTTTGTGCTCTTTTCAAATAAACTATGAGCTCTTGTGTGGTATCTGTGTGTCCAGCTGGTTAGCCCTGATTAAAGAGGTGGACCCCCCCCTTGTGTGTTTTACAGACCCGTTCAACAACAAGCCTGTTTAATCACATGACGGCATCTGAGAGGTGATACTGATGTCTATAACAACAAGTTGTCAGGTTACCCTGTTTTCCACTATGGCAGTGCTGTCTTTGCCCAGTGCAAGCTCCACCACTCTCTTGGTCAGTTCAGATAAACCAAGAACAGGGGAGTACCCTGGGATGAGGGTAGGGTCTGATCCAATTTGTTGCTTTATTTTCCATAGGAGGGGAAATATTGATGTCTGGCCATCTTCAGTAATGTATTCTGCAAGTTGTTGGGGAAAAAGAGGACAATTAGGCCATTCCTTTTCATTTGTTATTGTATTTCTCCAGTCAGCATTCATACTTCTGTAAATATGTTAAGGTTAAAACGTAAAACTTAAAAGTCTTAAATATTCAAAAGTAATGCCCAGTCGTAGCCGTAGATTGCAAAATGTAAGATTACATCGGCACGGATATCCACGCGCCATCATTAAAATCAAAGGTGATCGAGTTGCTGAGCAAACTATTCAACTCACCACGTCCTGCGAGGTATACCTTCTCGGGTGTAGTATCTCTCCTGAAGTCGGCCAAGATCTTCGTCTCTTGTTTTGGAGGAGCGGTAGGTGCATCATTAAACACGGATATGGCCGACATGGTCCCTTTTCGTTAGTAAACTCCCACTCAGTGCTCTTTCACCACCGCAGTCCAGGCTGCTTACGTTTCATCATGCTCATCTTTCGTGTTTTTTTTTTTTGCATCGCGCACCAGCTCATTACTGTTGGTTTGTTGACAGTCTGTTGCCATGTTACCTGGTGTGACGACAAGCGTTTCTTGGAGACAGGTGCTCTGTCATCTCAAACTAAATATTTTTTATAGAGGTGTTTATCCACTTTGTGATGAGATTATAATCTTGTCTCGACAAATACAAAGCCTCTGCTTGCAAAACAAATGATCTTGGAATCATATTTTGAAGGGTGCCAAGTACTTCCTAAAATGGAAAACAGGTCCTCTCGTCCCTCAAAACATGCCATGAAGGCAATGCTTTGCACAAATTATATATGATTGAAAGCAAATTATAAAAAAAGGTGGCCTACAAGATCCCACAAAATATGTGTTGTAAATAGCACTTTCTGTTAAACATGTGTAGTTTTTTTTCTTTCTTTTTTTTAACAGTTTATTTAGTTCCAGTAATGAATATACAAATATTGCAAACATGATATACACATATATCTCAAATACAAGACCCAATTTTCAAACATATAGCAGCTGGCTTTGAGAAATTAATACTTAAGGTCCATAGAGCTTTTAATGGTAAGAAGAAACCTTTAAGATTTTAGTCCAGACTGAATTCCAGTGACTTCTCCGTGGTCACATTGTTGAGGATTCTTCTTCTTCCAATCCAACTGCAAGACATTCAGATAAGTGGAAGTTCCAATAAGATTCATATTCTAAAATCACTAAAATAAAAAACTAAAATCATTTCAGTGAAAAAAAACTAAATCCTTGACTTACTTGTTACATGCTGACCAGCGATAAAGACGGGGCCTTGCCCCGAGGTGAGTTTGAAAGTGACTGGTGGTATAAGCTCAAATCCTTGGAAACTAACCTGAAAAAAAGGTTGATGATACTGACATGCTTTTTGACAAGCAGCATTGACATTTTAATTAGACAGAGATATTATAGAAAAAAGAAATAGGGATGATGTGAACTGCAAGGCTGTCACCAGAACTCTCACATGGCCACACACAAACTGGCCACTGTATAGAGTCCAAACTGTACAGGTATTCACTGTCAACTTTATTAGGACTAAAAAGATGTCAGCACCTGGACATGCCAAGAAACGTAGTGTATAATACAAGTTAAATGATAATAAAATGAACTTTCTACAATTTCATTACTGCCAGGGAAATCTCACATAAGAAGGTCTTGACCACTTCCAATGTTGTCATTTAGGCTTTGAGAAAAACAGATATAGTTTGGTCACTCAAAAAAAAAGTTCTGTCTTATCTACCAAAACAATGCTAAAAGAACCCCCAGATGTTTACGAACATGTTTTGGTGCAGTTACATGCTCCGTCACCTGCGGTCGCATGTGACGGTGCAGTTACATGCTCCGTCACCTGCGGTCGCATGTGACGGTGCAGTTACATGCTCCGTCACCTGCGGTCGCATGTGCCTCACCATAGGCATACTATGCCGCAGGGTAGCAATGGGTACGCCCTTAACCTTCCCATCTCCATCGCACACGGCAACCATATGCATATCATCACTGGCATCAGCACTCAGGCAGATCTGGGAGCAATCAGAGGGGGAAAATACAAAAATTCAGTTAGGTTTGTAAAACAAGTGTGTTCATATGAAATGCCATTTGAATAAGTAAAACCTGATGTCTGTTCTGTATATGCCCGGATTACAGTTCTGGAGACTAAATTCAGGCTTCTGTAATGATATGCAACCAAACAATAAAACACCCCCACTCTAAACAAGTACTAAGCCCAGTGGTGGCATGATATTTATTAATGTGTCACTGTATTTGATCTTCACAGGTTCCCTGAGCTTTAAAGGGGTACTAATTTGGCATTCAATTCACTCGAAAGCACTCATGTAGCACTCGTCTGCGCTCTCTGTGCTTGAATACCAGGCACTTTTGGAAAGCTCTGTTTACACAACAATAATAAATCTACAACGGTAAATCTCCACGATAGTAAACTCTTACCGTTTTGATAAAGAACTGACACTCCAGAGGGTATTCCACTTGAAACACTGCTGTTCTTTGAGTTGAACTCAGTTCGCAGCCTTGTTGTACAGATGGTGCAGATAATAACGCAGAGAGAGAGAGAAGACACTGAGCAGGGATAGTAGCTACTTCACAAAGACGTATGAGGGAGCTGTGTCCTGAAGAAGAACAAGCTCCAGCTCACAAGACTGATGGCATGCACTTACCCCAGGTTACATAAACGTTGTCTGAGATGGATGAAGAGTTGGACAGATTAAATGAAATTATGCTGTCATCTTCCGGGACCTCAAACATCGCCATCAACTTTAGGGAAACAGCACAACGGGAAACGTATGAGATAGACCTTTGCCTAAAAAGTTATGAGTGCGTGTGTTTGTGTTATTGTAACAATTCGTAGTATGTCTTCTTTGTTTAGAACCATCGGTATATTTGTGAAAGAGTTTTCAAGGACTTGATCACACTAGCCACTTGAGTCAAGAACAAACTACACTACAGGCCTAATACAATCGGTGAATAAATAAGTGCAGATAAAATATTTCCACAGAATACAACGGTAACACAACGTTACATATCTTGGCTAAGTTACTTCTAGGCAAAATGTCATGGCATCGATTGTGCGAACTATGTGATGTCTGACATCTAAAATGATATAATCCCCATAGTTGTGTGAAACTAAGTAGAAGGGTTAGTGATAGGCCTACTTACTTATCCAACAGCTAAAGATTCGACGGCACCGTGGGAGTCTAGCATGGATGGTTGCGTCAATTGATCTGCGACCTACTGCTTGATTACTTGCAGGTGCTAACGATCTTTGTAATTCAACCCAACTCTTTAGCAATTTATTTCTTTGTACACTAGGGAGCGCCATTCGACTGGAAGACTCGTGTTTGCGTTTTTGACGACTTGCAAGATGTTTTGAAAGTATTTGCGACGGATATTTTTTAACCGAACAGTTAGTCCCCGTCTTGAACCACTATAATTTTAATGGTATTTTAGTTTTTAAGTTTTACATGTGATACCTCCGATATGTCCAGCAGCCTACAATTCAGGCAATGACCTAGACGTGGAATGTTATCATAGAATTTAATTTGAGAGGTAAACAGCTTTAGAAACGCCAGACATTTCCCAAATATTAAATTTTAAGCGGCTCAAGAAGGTGAGGTGAGGCATGGTCATACTTCATCAAGTTTGCTTTCTTGTCAAACAAGCCCGATAGTGGTTTGTGAGGTGTATATTTTGTTTAGAGAGATTGTTCTGCCTGTCTCTCAATGTTAAAATGTTTTTAAACAGTCAATTTAGGAAAAATAAAGAGGCTATTCTGAGAATCTTGCCTCGGATTGTTGATGCAGGTCTGTCTCCCATTTAGTCTCATGGGTATTGTCCTTACACACTTGAGGGTTTTATTCTCAAATACCGTCTTCACTTGGGATGACCGCTGTTTACATTAACAATAAGTTGAGGTTTGTACCTGTAGAATAACATGCCCTCCCTCCCTCGTCCACACACACCCACACAGGCATACACCTTCGCATTATGTTAAATCAGTGACAAATACCAAACAAACCCACAGCAACTCAGAATAATGTCTGTTTGATGTCAGTGAAATAATAGCTTGTTTTTTTTAGAATTTTTTCTTTTTTCTAAATTGATTAATGTATGAATGGTGACCCAGGGTGTCACCTTTGTGCAGAGCTTTTAAAGAAAAAAAAATATATTAACACTAATCCACGTATTCTATTTTGGGGTATCACCACAACACGACACACCACAACTTGTCTTTTAAAAAATAAAATAAAAAAACTGACAGCTGAGCCACTGGGTGTTGTTCTCTTGTACGTCTTGCTATTCTGTTATTGAACGGTCTCACAAACGTGCTGTCACATAGTTCTGGAAGGAGAGACCTCTGTCTGTCCTCAAGTTTATCTGATTGAAAAAAACCCATCCAGCGAGCTGGGCAACGTTTCTTTATCTTGTCTCACAAAGACTCTCCCCGTCCCATTCTCCAAGAAACATCAACACGCGGCACCCATATCTGCTGTGCCCTTCTACCGTCTGCTAAACGAGAGCTGCCTACTTATCTATGAAAACCAGTACAGGACACTAGTCAAAGCAGCATATTTAAATAGACAGCATTCTTCAGAGGGCCTGAATGCCTGGTCATGTATGTGGGTGCTCGACATTGGGAATCACCATCGTTGTCTCTTTGTTATGCGGAAGTTTGTGACAATTAAACTTATACATATAATACTATAATATGCACTTCATGCATCAAATACACGAGTCCTATTTTCTCTATTTCATTTATGTTTCAAGAGTCAGTACCATGTTTATCTTGTTGAAATGCTGAAAGGGGAACAGATGCAATTCATCTTTACCTTGAGCGAATACTCTTCAGTGGCCCACTGGGCTCCAATACACCGTCACCTTTTGTTCTCGAGGCTGAAACTGTGGGAGGTTATTCTCCACAGCAGATGGCAAAATATGATTACGGCGACTTTACAGTCCCCTGGCTTGTAAAAGGAGTGGAGAACAAGAATTACCTGATACTAATCAGGTTGTGCTCCCCTGGAATTGGAGCAAGACTTGGCTAATTGTTTCCATGCACAGTGCAGGAGATAAGTGCACACACACACACACACACACACACACACACACACACACACACACACACACACACACACACACACACACACACACACACACACACACACACACACAGGCACATACACACACACACACACACACACACACACACACACAGGCACATACACACACACACACATACACACACACACACACACACACACACACACACACACACACACCATTACCTCAGAGTCATTCTGCTCAGGATTCTGTCTGTTTGTCTCTTTTTTCACACCTAGTCACTGGCCCAAACTATGGTGAAAACGAAGCATATAGCCATCTTTCAATCAGGTTTCAGAGCTGGCCACAGTACCATTACTGCAACAACCCTTGTGGTAAATGACATAGCCTCTGCTGTAGACAAGAAACAATGTTGTGCCGCTTTATTTATTGACCTGTCGAAAGCTTTTGATACAGTAAACCATGAGATACATTTTGGCAAACTGGACTCCCTGGGATTTGATAATGTCTCCCTCAGATGGTTCAAAAACTACTTCACGGGTAGAACACAATGTATAGATGTTTCAGGCCTTACATCTGAGGCCCTAGTAATTAATTCTGGTGTCCCTCAGGGCTCTATTTTAGGCCCGGTATTGTTCTCACTTTGCATTAATAATATCTGTGACCATCTAGAACATTGCCCATTTGTCCAACACAAAGTCCCTTTTTAATGCCGATGATACAATTTTGTATGCCTCAGCGCCCTCTATAAATCAAGCAGTTTCAAACCTTCTACATGCTTTTGATTGTGTACAGGATTCCCTAAAGTCCCTCAAATTGATGCTGAATGAATCTAAGACTAAATTTATGATTTTCTCCAATGGTAGAAATAATGTCCCCCCCACCCATAGGATATGCACCCGTTCTGGGACTAATATTGAGCAAGTTCCTTGCTATAAATACCTAGGTATCTGGATAGATGATAGGCTGTCATTTAAATGTTCTTGACCTAGCTAAGAAGGTTAAAATTAAACTGGGCGCTCTTTATAGAATAAGATCTTGTTTTACTTTTGAAATGGAAATAGTGCAATCAACAATTTTGTCAGTTCTTGACTATGGTGACATTGTTTACATATATGCTGCACCCTCTACCTTAAAACTCCTGGACTCTGTTTACCATAGTGCTATTCGCTTTGTTACAGGAGACGCTTTCAGGACCCACCACTGTAACTTATACAAAAATGTTGGTTGGTCCCCTCTAGCAGACAGGAGGGAAAAACATAAAATCCATCTGTCATAACACACGGTCACAGAGCCTCATCTCCCTCGAAATCCCCCTTACAAAAACTAATATAGGTAAAATAGCTTTTAAGTTCTTTGCTTCTCATAAATGGAACACTGTTCAAGTGGAGTTGAAACTTACCAAGTATTTGTCTGTCAACCAATTTAAGAGCCTATTAGATGCTAAGGATGTGCCTCAATGCTGTTGTTTTAAATGATTCTCTGATTTAATTCTTTTTACTTTATGTTATTTTTTTATACTTAATTTCTGAGTTGTTTAATGTGTTTTGTTTATTTATTTTGTCTGTTTTGTTTTGTTATGGTTTGTTTATTTATTGTTGTATGTATTATGTAGCCTTGATCAGGGCATTGCTGCAAAAGAGCCCTGTGCTCAGTCAATTCTCCCTGAATTGATGATGATGATCTTATTTTACCATATAGAATATACAAATGGACACAAAACCCACACAAACAAAATGAATGTTTGCTCAATACCACCCCTTGCTCTTTTTCTCCTGTCTCTTTCCTTGTCTCTGTCGACCATCTCATTGCACAATAATGACACTGAATTGTTAAGCTAGACTCTTTAATATTTATTACTCTTGAGCATCTGCTATTTTTCCAATATACAAAATAAAACATCAACGGAGATTCTTTAGTATTCTGCCCCATGCATCACGGAAAAAGATAAGCGGTATGATTACTGGTCTGAAGGCTGAAGCATTGGATGGTGCCGTCATAATACACATTACAGGCTTATCTTCTATCGCGTTTGACTGATTCGGTAACAATATTATATTACACGTTTTCCCATTTCCCAGTTATTGCCTCAGCCAATTTTATAATGTATATGACTTCATGACAAATGTGTGGTCTGGACTGACTTTCTTTGGTGGGACGATTGAGGAGCTCCAAGTGCTTGGTGGTGTTAGGCTTCTCTCCTGTCCTTCCTCATCCCCTCGGGAGACACTGTGCTTGCCAGTATTAGTTGGTTTTGCTCTTAGAAGAGCTACAAGAACACATTCAATAGTATTGGAGGTTTCTTTTGGATTGCTCATGTTCAGCCGTCTCTGCTCTAGATAATCCTTCAACCATATTTTCTTGGAACCTTTCGCTGTCACTGTTTTTGGGTGGTGTCATTTTTCTTTTTTTTCTCTGCATGTGACAATGTTTTGAAAGATATTTAAACACTGGCCCAGCTTAGTGTGGTTTGGATCTGATATGTATACTCTGCACATATTTACAAGTCCTCTACACCTAATGTGGTTTGGATCTGATATGTATACTCTGCACATATTTACAAGTCCTCTACACCTAATGTGGTTTGGATCTGATATGTATACTCTGCACATATTTACAAGTCCTCTACACCTAATGTGGTTTGGATCTGATATGTATACTCTGCACATATTTACAAGTCCTCTACACCTAATGTGGTTTGGATCTGATATGTATACTCTGCACATATTTACATGTCCTCTACACCTTTTGTTGCAGTGAGCTGCCTGAATGCTGTAATAATGTAACAGGGACAGCCTCGAAACTACACAATGACCGAACACCAATTTCTATGACATAGGACATCACATGAAGATATTTTTAATCAAAAACAATGTTGTGCGTGACATTCTTTACGTCACTATATACAGATCAGGGAAGGTATGCTCAAAAATGGTAAAGAATGAAAGATGATACAAGGTAGTATACACACAAGCGCGAGTAAGTTGTAAAAGGACAAAGAAAAGTATTTGTAGCAGCAACATTACTTGTCAATCTCAACTTACGAGGCTTTGAAGGTCTGATCTCTGCACACCGTGAAAAAAAAGAATCAGGAATATTTTTGACCAACACCTGATTTGTTCTTGGAAGAATCAGCCCAAGTAATATCGGGAATATTTTCAAATGTAAGTACTATAAATTAATATTTATTTTGACTTTCCTATAAAGTCCTCTAAATGTTTACAGATATTATGCCTATCACTGGTTTGCAGTGAAGTGTGTGGAAATGTTTTGCCAGTTTCTGGATCAGTTTAGGGGTAATTCAGTTCAGGTTCTCCATGAACTGCCTTTACGATTAACTTATATGATTAACCCATTCAAAATGTCAATAAATGCAAAGTTTCCTTTAAAGTATGTCGGTCTTGTGAATGTTTTCAGCAAATGTCAGACAGTTCTCTCCCAATTCTCTGGTTTCAACTACTGTATATGTGTGACACTTACTATGAGATCGATTGGGATTTAGACACAGAAAGCAGAGCCAAAGCACTTAGCTTATACTTGGAAAAAGTAAAGTGTGTTGCCAGCTGAACTAACTGCACAAAAATAGAACTCTATTGCTGCAACACTCTTTACAACATTTCGCACATCCACAGATAAGGAGGGGATATAATAAATAAAATAACTTAATACAACAACAGAAAATACAAAACCTAATTTGAGCTTCAACCACTTTTTACATATACACTGTACCAGAGGAACATATATATTTAAACATAGGTATTTAAACATCCATATCGGATTTGCTACAATCTACAGACATCCATTCTTGTGGCATGAAAGAGTACATCCTAACAGTTGTGTTTAGGGATGGGGGAGGGGGCGGTCTTGTCTTGACTGCAGGGGTTGGGATGACTTTAGTGGCCCAAGGTATGCCAAGGACACCATTACTGCTCAGTCCACTCTGTTGCTGCCAGATGCAGAATGTTCATTCAGGCCTGACCTCCATTACATGGCTCACGTGGGGAGCAGCGGAGTCCACAATCCAGGTGACTTGTGGGTAACTGCTCCCCTGATTATCGGTGGCCCTCTGGGTAACACCTTTTCCACTCATTCCTCAGGAGAACCAAGTCTGTGGGGTGTTTTTTTTTGTGTGTTTTGGTCCGGTTTGGACTAGTTTGTTTCGTCTTTCCGAGACGCCTTAGGATCAGGATCAGTCTTGGGTCGGCCGCAACCAGCCCTCCGTGGCGCCGCGTGCGGTCCTGACATTCCCAGAGGACGTCAGAGTTTTTATCCAAGAGTTTGGGTGTCACCGTTGTCTCTCATCCATCTTTTTCCTGTAAAGTGAAACTGGAAACGGAAAACAAATGCTTTACTCAACAATGCCATTTGAGTTCATTCATTCCACTGGGTTCATCTGTATTATAATCATTAAAGTACGATTTTTTTTGCATTGACAAACACAATTGTTGAAGTGCATTTAATCCCAACTATTGATTTCCACGCCACAATCAGTTTTACAATCAGTTGATGATTCTTTAACCTTGGTATTGGTATGGGTTTTGAATCAAACCTTTGTAGACATAATGATTGCCACAGTGTATTCCGAGACAGGTGCATTTGAAATCATTTGAAATCCTGTTTATGGAAAATACACGCAGTATGCAAGCCAACTGTTCAGGGACTTTAGAAGCTGTTTCACTAATGGAAGGCTTACTTGCCTTCACTGCCTGAATTCATATTGTTGAACACTTCCGAGGAAAGAACACTGATTTGATGGAAAAAGTGTTTTTAGAGGGGAATAACACAATGGAATGTTCACTATTGGGATCCAACTCTGCTGACGGGTCAGCTTTGTCTAGCAGAATTAAATCACCAGCACAGACACAAAGACACGCACGCACACACGCACGCGCGCGCACACACACGCACACACACGCACACACGCGCACACACGCGCACACACACACACACACGCGCACGCACACACACGCACACAGACACACACAGACACACACGCACACAGACACACACAGACACACAGGACTCTTTGGACTTTTTTAATTCCTTAATTTCTTGGACAGTTTGATCTCTTAATCTCTCTGTCGTCCCTTTATCTCTGTCTTCCTATGATCTCTTCCTCTCTCTGTCTTCCCTTTCTCGTGGCTCTTCGATGATGTTTGGAATCAAACATATGGTCTTGTAATGAAAGCATTCCAATGCTAAGGCCAACTCCTTCATTAGGGGGACATTTCTGAGCTTGACTTGGCAGGCGTAGTGAAATATCTCAATCTGCTGTTCCAAAGCTCTGCATTGTGTGGGGCAAACACACATCTGCACCATCCGTGGGGTTACGCACAATAAAGTAACACGTACGAGTAGATAACGGTTGCCTACGCTATTTCATGTTTCACTATTGTCCTGTTGTGGGAGATAATCTTAAAAAGGCTCCACGGGTGCAGATTGCAGTGCTGACGTATTCGTTTTCAAAATGGATTCCTGTGAATTGACCAGACCCTAAAACACAGTAAGGAAGTGAAATGACTGTAGTAAACGGACCCTAAACACAGTAGGGAAGTGAAATGACTGTAGTAAACTGGTTTGCGTTTCCTGGAGCATTCAGCCTGGGCTCTCTTCTCTTCTCTCGCCCCAAAATGCCTAAGATTCTGATCCTATCGACTGTACTGTACATGTCTCTACAGGAGAATAAAAACTATGCAGACCATTTTAGGAGTGCTATCTGAGGAAAAAGGAAAAAACTAAATGTGGAAATGTACTGCAGTAAGTAGCCCTACCCTGTTGCTTTGCCCAACAGAGTGACTCTAAGAGAAGAGTCAGCCCTGTTTAAAAACAGCCTGCTGCTCTGTGCTGCTCTGTGACCAACTCAGCAGCGATCGGGGAGTCCGATCACACCACACAAAATAGTCTCTGCCGTTAAAAACGGATTTCGATTCCGTTTCATAACTCTCAATGCACAGTTTATTTGAAACATAGAGACAGGTTTTATTTTGGAAAATCATGATCAGAATCATCTGGATACTGCCTTTCTTTTTTTACTGCTTTTTTAACGGTGAAGCACAGAGATGTTCCGACTTGGCTCCTCTCAGGGACAGAAGTCACGTCCCGATGTGTGTGATGTGAAAGACAGACAGGATCCTGTTGGTATTAAAGGCAAGGGCTGCTGCCTCCACAGTTCAGTTCAATTCCGGGAGAGAGCAGTGAGGTCTCTGGCCTACCAAAAATGTACTTCTCTTTGCCAGTGCAGTAGTCAGTAGGCCCTTTGCTGGGCTTGTGTGTATTTAGGGGCCTTTTTCATTTTTCTATCGAATATTTACATTAAGAGGGCTTGTCTCTCAGGGGCGGCTGACACTGTGGTCAGCACTCTGGGTCTTGCCTGTCTACAGACTTTTGGCATCTGATTTATTTAGCCATTGATTCCAAGGGGATGTCAAACATGAAACAGAATGGTTTCAATGATTGATGAGCTTGAAATGTTTTAATCAAGGTGTCGTTTGCCGCCGGGCCTTACGACCACCTGGCACATATATAATGTTTCTCCGCATTAAGGAGCTGCTAACTCAACTTGATTTTTCTCTCGTTCTTTTTTGTGGTAGTATAGCCGACCATATTACTTCACTTGCACACTTGCATATTCATAAAGGAAGACATTTGGTTCCATGAGCTGACAGTTTTAGTCTCGCACCTTGTGTAGATTACATTTCTTCTACATTTAGATGCAAGATACTATCTGACACTACACTGTCTCCAGGAGCTCTCCTTAAGTATTTTATCTTGTGGTTGAGATACGACAGTGTATTGGAAACATCTGCCTCACCTAGCCCTATACGTATGCATCAAAAGAAGCCCAGTTTATCTTCACTTTCTGCCCTTTCATCTGTTCTGCCTGGCGCCACAAACACACCGCAATCAGGCTTCATTCACTGATGTTTACAGACACGCTTTCTGTTTAGTCCGCATTGCATTGTGTCAAGCCACACCTGCAGTTACATCATAACCATTCAAGGAGTAAATATGTTCCCAGGACGTGATATGTCAAAACACATCAGATATGCCCCAATAAAACAGCCAAATCCAGGTCAGGAATAAAACACATTTTATCTTCCAACGTGATTTCAATTTTAATAGACATCATCTAGACCCTGAGTATGACTTTTTTAGGCAATTACATTATTTTCTCTCTGATTTGAGCTTTGGAGGATCGTCACAAAAAGGTCAACCTTGCCTTTAAGCTTTAGCCAAAAATGTACTGTAGCTACATGGCAATATTTCCATAATCCATCTCTATAATGAAGGATTTGCTCAGAATTAGCTTAGACCCTCTAGTTTTACACATGACGTCAGGTCCGCCAAGGGGGATAAACTTAAAGCTTAAAGTCTTGTGTGCAAGGATCTCCTCACACAATCGTGCTTGGCTGTTATCAGGGTTAACATTAACAATGTCGCGGTCTGCTGATAATGTAATGTACACTAACGCAAAAAACACCCTTACCCATAGAACAGCATTGAACCATTTAATAATGCATACCTAAAAATATAAACTAGGACCACACCTCTGCCAACAGCGCCTTGGACACTGTGAGCCCTTAAGTTATGGGACTACGTATGTCAACTCCGGGGTTTTTCAGAACGTATAGATTGCTGAGGTGATTTAACGGTCCCAGCTTACAATGTTAACCATGTGTTTACTTTTTTTAGGTGTAAAATCACAACCATATTTTTGACACACAATGCTCGTCACTTACTAGGCATAACAATAACCATTGTTTCCATGTTCCCACATGACGAAGACGAGCAGCAGGCCACTGTTAACTTTTAATATTATTATTATTATTATTTTAAGACAGAAACTAAGGAGAGGCCTATGGTAGTAGTTTAATTTGCCTTGCATCACTTTCCAAACAGCAGTCGTATGCAGGTTATTTGCAAGGTTATGCCTATGTGGAAACAACTGTGTCTCAGCCGTGTCCTTTTAATTGGATTCATGATGGATAAGTGAGTTTAGGTTTTCATGCATTGTGTGTGATATAAGAGTGTGGTTTTAAACAACAAAAGTTAATAACCCAGGCAGATTTATTATTTATCAAATACAAAATATTTAGATTTGTTTGCTTCTACGTCTGACAAAATTGGGCATACCTTAATTGGTTTAATCATTGCATCTTTGCTAAATGTGTGACTGGCTGTATATGTGATTTGATGTACTTCAGGCATCAATCCTACGTATTTAAACTTACTCTTTTGAGTTTCAAGAACCATAAAGAACCTTTCAAGAACCATAAAGAACCTTTCAAGAACCATCCATTTCCACTTCCACCTCTCCTTACGTTCAAGTATCAGATGCGTCATGTCATTTTCGTCAGCACGGTCCCTACAGTGACTAAATGTGTGTCCACATGTTTGTCCAGCCACGGAGCGTAACGAGTGAATAGCTCTGATGGCTGTGAGTCATTCGGTGGATTAGTATTCATTGGAAATGGATGCTCTCTCATTCCCGTGTGGCTGGCTGTGGACTCTCTCCAGAAGCCTTTTCATGCAAGAATACTTGCCATACCAAACAAGTGGAAGTTGAAACAAAACAACAGCGCAAAGTTCACAGGGTAAGAAGACAAGGCGGACATGACTCATTTTTCTCTCTGTATCCGTGCGCAACTCATCGCTAATAAGAATAACATGGCATGGTACAAAATGGCATAGGGTGGTCACATTCCAACTGCTGAGGGGCACCACCGGTCCTTGTGTCTCAGTGATTTTGTTTGCTGCTTAGCTGGTAGACATTTACATTTAGTCATTTAGCAGACGCTTTTATCCAAAGCGACTTACATATGTGCGACTTACAATGTATACACATTTTACATTTACACTGATGGCACACTGCACATCAGGAGCAATTAGGGGTTCAGTGTCTTGCTCAAGGACGCTTCGACAGGGAATTGAACTACCGTAATTTCCGGACTATTGAGCGCACCTGAATATAAGCCTCACGCACTGAATTTTTTAAAAATAATTATTTTTAACATAAATAAGCCGCACATGTCTATAAGCCGCAGGTGCCTACCGCAACATTGAAACAAATTAACTTTACACAGGCTAAAATGAATATCAAAACTAATACAATAGTTAGTTTTGCCAGTTAGATAAGTGCACTGTTGCTTTAAGAGCGCACAGTCGCAAGAGTCAATCAGAAGCTAGAACGTTAGATTGAAGACAGACGCTAGTTTGAAACCAGTGAGCTAAAGAACTTGAAGACTGGATTTGTATTGTTGTAAACTTTTATTTTATTTTCTAAAGTGTTTTGAGTTGTGTTCTGTCTACGCTGGTAGACTGTGGTTATTTTGACATTAGTTAAGTTATTGAGAGATACTGAGAAATCGCGTCGAGCTAAGCATCCATGCGGCTGCATCCATGCTAGCATCCTAGCTCCACAAAGCCACCGTAAACACAAAGCCACCGTATACAGTCACAGGTATCATAATCCATAAATTAGCCGCATCGTTGTTTAAGCCGCGAGGTTCAAAGCGTGGGAAAAAAGTAGCGGCTTATAGTCCGGAAAATACGGTAGCAACCTTCTGATTACTAAACGACTTCTCTACCTCCTGTACCACTGTCGCCCCAGCAGGGTTTTATGTGCTGTGTCACTTCAAATCCATTAGTGGACTGAATAATCACACATAGAGATGTCTTAGCCGGAAAATAAAGATAAAGGAACTTTATGTGATTTTTATATTGTGTCTTGTGTTCTGTTTTAAAGGAGAAGACACATCTAAACAAAACAGCAACAGCAGGGAAGGAACTACAGCTACTCTCCACATCCTAGGCCACGATAAAGCTTCGTATACAGTAGGTGCCTTTACAAAACATCGGATGTGAAAGTCCCTGTGCTTGGCCTCCCTCCACAGGACTTCCTGGTTATCAGACATATTCAAATCAGAGAGGTCTGGCAAGTAGAAGCCTGCTTGTGCCAGGTTTGTGTCCCAAGAGTATTTACTTTCTAAAGTTTTCTTCTCTGAAAATGTACTGAGCAGTCAATCTAGATGAGCTACAGAAACTGTCATATTTGTTGTCAGTGTAGTGAAATCAAGCACTTGACATGCTAAGCTAATGCTTTACAAAACTGGCCTGGTTTGTCTAAAGTCAAACAAAGCTTTGACTGTACAGCAGTACCATTGTCATTTGTGAGGAAAGCTCAAAAACGTTTCTTCTTTGCTTCTCTTTGCAAATAGCAATTGTCCATAGTAATGGTACACGTAGCATAAGAACGGCATGTTTTGTTTCTGATATATCTCCTAAACATTTGAGTCCCATGCTATCTCCCACACCCACCACCCCCTCCTCACTCAGACTGCTTTGGATCTCATGCCTTCACTAATCCGCACGGCAGGTCATAGATAACCTCTCCCCCGATGTCTGTCTGGCCATGATCTGGTGTGGGAGAGTTTAATGTGGGACACTGCCTGGCTAATCCTGCTCCCAGGGAAACATGATGTCACCCACTCCCCAGAGTGCCATTGAGTGGTGTGCCTCAAAGCTGTTCCCGAACCGGTGGCAGTCTGCCTCATGGAGAAGAGAAAACACACCAAAACAACCATGCCACTACTTGTCACTATCCACACACACACACACACACACACACACACACACACACACACACACACACACACACACACACACACACACACACACACACACTGAACAGCAAGAATAAATGTACGGGTTGAATGAATGGGTTAAAGTAAACAGACACAGCATGACGGTCAACACCCTGTCCACAAAAATGTACAGTACACTAAGAAGGCAAAGGTGTTTTGTTTTTTCTTGAGCTCAACGAGCCTAGCGTGGTAGTGTCCATCGTGTCAGGGTTGACAACTGCCTGTGAAGAGGCCCATGTGCGGGCCATTACAGCACACTGTGATGTCCAACTGCATGAGGCTCAAAGTCAAAGCCAAAGCAGCTGTTGTCCCGTTAGACCTCGAAATAAACCCACAATGCTTTGCGTGAGAAAGCCCCCAACCTCAAAGACACTGATTGAATTACAGTTTTATCACCCTCTTCACTTCCATGACTTCACACAGTCCAAATGATGTCAACATGGATTGAATTAGCCAATGCTAATTGACCCACCCACTACTGAAATCTTATTTTGCCACCCTGCTCACGCCAACCACCGGAGCCAAATATCTGGTACTTGGGTCCACACAAAAACAACAACACTAACAAAAACAACAATACAAAACAACATAGTATCAATATGACAAGAATGCAACATAAGACAAATGTAAAGATTAGAAAATCAACTGTCATACTCACTATCATTAGTGCATCTGTTAATCCACTGTCATACTCACTATCATTAGTGCATCTGTTAATCCACTGTCATACTCACTATCATTAGTGCATCTGTTAATCTGTTATTGTAGTAACTTGTAATGTGTACCTGCAGTGATCTTTGTAACGTTCATGAATGCATTAGGGTTACATTACTGTATTAGAGTACATTACTGTATTAGGCTACATTACTGTAGCCTGTTTGGCTCTGAAATGTGTGCACTTTGCCTAGCTTAAGTGACAAGTGACATACTTGCAAGTTCAGAATGTACCATAATATAAATTATATATACAGTATATTATATTATGTAAAACATATTTTTTACAAGTTTAAACATATTGCCTACAATGTCATCTGATCGCTATGTTGCTATGATATTATTCCTCCACAAAGACGTAGGACAGGCAAACTGTGTGGCCTGCGGCCGTTGTGTCACACTGTTATTAACTACTTAGCTGGGTATGTTTTGAGTGTGTGCGGTTGTGTGTGTGAGTGTGTGTGTGTGTGTGTGTGCGGTTTAGCTAGTGTTTTGGACTGACCTGGTCCCTTACTGGCGAACATGTAGCTCAATCTGCAGCATTTAGTTGCGTCTGTGGCAAGAGCCTTTCTCTTTTTTTATTTTCTCCCTCTCCAGGGAACTTGTTTCAAATGTTAGAGCAGCTTTACCCTCGCAGGGGACACTACAGTGCAGTGCAGTGCAGATTTAGAGAAGCTTTACCCTCGCAGTGGACACGACAGTGCAGTGCAGGGTTAGAGTGATGCCTGACGCGTGGATTCTGAGAGGTCCGTCAACTAGTTCCTACTTGCTATATTATCACAGGTCAAGCTGACTGTTCACGGCAGGCAAACGCATTACCGCTTATAACTCACCTAGATATTGAAGTACAGCTTCACAATTCGGCACAGTGTCACAATTACATCTGTGGGATTCAACCAAATAGGTGTGTGCAAGGTGTCAGCTGATTTTGTCTCTCTCTCACACCCCCAGAAGGCCACATGCATCGCAAATGTATGGAAAATGATGGTAAGACTATGTTACAACCCCCCGAACGAGCACTCATATTGTGTTTGGACAGTTTTGAACGAACCAATTATTGGTGGAAAATAAAGGTGAAACCTCATGAACACTAATGACACCATTTGTGACCATAAGCAGGGTAGAGTGCTTGTGCAAGGGGGTTGAGAAAGGGGGGGGGGGGGTCTTGACAAACTAGGACATTTCGGAGGAATGTACTCCTTAAAGGTGCAGTATGTATGATTTAGGGTGATCTATTCACAGAAATTGAATATAGTATTCATGATTATGTTTTCCTTAGTGTATAATCACCAGAAACTACGATTCGCTCTGTTTCCGTTAGCTGAGAATGCACTCTTCTCTTCGTATCTACGCTGGGAGCAGGTCCTCGTCTACAAAGTTTGCCATGTTGCGCCACCATGTTTCTACAATAGCCCAGAACACTGGCACTATAGAGGGCACCCGCCGGCCACCGGAGCTTCTTCTACTAAACTACACGCTTGGAAAGGGAGGAGCATTCAGTTGGGTGCAATCTGCAGCCTCACCACTAAATGTCACTACATCACACATATTGCACCTTTAACACTAGATAAAGTGGATTATGTAAGGAATAATCTACAATGGGGTTGTAGAGAAATGACCCATTTGAACCTGGGAAAGTGTCAAATGTTGTAATGCTAAAGATGCTACATCATAGCTATTTGTTTCAGCCTATCCCTGCATTGCCATGTTTTGTTTTCTGCAAAGTTAGCTATTGTTCCACCTCTAATTGGTTTCTCTTCTGAGGTAAGCCTACACAATGATCTTGTTCATGCTGTATGTGTGTGTGTGTGTGTGTGTGTGTGTGTGTGCTGTGTGTGTGTCTTTGTGTGTGCTAATTGAGTTATGAAGTGCTAATTCACATGCTAATATAATAAAGAGAAGTGGTGGGATCACCAACACACTAACGCTACTCCTAATGCAATGGTCTAGATTTGAATAGACCAGGCTAGAGGCCAGGACAAATTTTTAAGTGAGAAACAGGTTAGGTCTAAACCCTTTAAACAAAGATACAGAGTGAGATACAGGTGAGGTCTAAACCCTTTAAACAAAGATACAGAGTGAGAAACAGGTGAGGTCTAAACCCTTTAAACAAAGATACAGAGTGAGATACAGGTGAGGTCTAAACCCTTTAAACAAAGATACAGAGTGAGAAACAGGTGAGGTCTAAACATATCTAAACAAAGGATGAGTCAAAATGGAGTGTGTAAGTGTGTGGAAGAGAGAATCAGTGGTTTTGATGCACCACCGAAAAACATGGATACAATGCATTGCTTGTAAGACAGCATGCTAAATAAGCTGTTTTTAAATGGACATTCTAGCTGGTAATTACGAGTATGGGGGAAAAGGCTGACTAGTTTATAGCACACAGAGTGAGATAAAGCAGCTCATATGGCTTGTTATACATCAAAAGTTATTTTGGGTCATACTAACTTTTTTTTAAAGTTTTTTGTTTGATAACTATCATTTTTGGGGGTCATTTTAGGAAGCTAGATAGACAGTCATGGAGCTACCACTGATTTCTATCATTTTGTGATAAAAGGTTTGGGTCACCATGACCCAAAGACAATTGAAGGGTTAAGTTATATGAAATCTAGTTGCTGATCATGGTTTGTGACCTATTTATCACTAGTATACCTATTTATCAATGAGCACATATTTACTAGCTCAAATATCTCTGTGTCATCATCACCAGCTCATCTATGTCCCCCCTCTGAAACACTACAACAAACAAAATCATTCCTTTTTTCTTTTTTTTTTTGCGAGTTCCCATCAAATTACAACAGCATTTGCCTTCTAGGAACCTTTCCTTTCATCATATCCAACAGAAATAGTTTGAACAGTCCAGAGAAAGGAGGCAAAGGTCCAGAGGCAGTAAAGAGTTATGCTTCTGAGGGGGAACACAATCCCTCTCTCGCCCATCCCTCTTGTCTCTAAGTGCATATGTGACACACGCAGAAGGCTACTGCACATGTTGATGTGGGCCTCAGCCACGTACCAAGATTGCTCTCGCTGAAAATAAATCTTTCTGTCTCTTTGAATTGCGTATATCTTTGACTCCTTGTCGTCATCTCAAGCAAAAACAAAGGAATGGTTTTAACTTCTAACTACTTTCTATAGAGTAAACACTTTGATACATCCGGTGCTAAAAATGTTTTTTTTTTCATTATATGCTAAATTTGCTGTTTGTGCTTTGGAACTGAAAAGTCCCGTGTATAATATGTGCCTCAAACTTTACAGCCTTGCCTAAAACGGCATCTTAATCCACCTATCATTTATCGTACAGCGAGAGACTCATACTCTAAGACATGTAGCCTATATGTACTGTCCCCCTCACTCACATGAAGAGTAACTTGAACTATGAGTGAAATGGCTGAGCAACACTGAACAACATTTGTTTGTAATATTTTCCCCTCAGTCAGGATGGACCCATAAAGATCTTCTGCATGATGCAATGGTTGTGCCAAGACCTTGAGGATCTGGACTTGTCCCACAGCAGTGGTCTTCCCTTGAAGCCTTGGAAGTAGTTTCTGCTCTCAGCATGCATGGCACGGCTAGGAACTGCATGGCTTCTTATTCTCCAGCTGTTTTACAGACCTGTACGATGACCGTGCAGCGAGATCGGCCTGTGAACGCAGCACGGCTCAAAAAACAAACGACCCGCCGGATGGACCCGATTCTCAGCAGATCTCCTATTTGCGGTGAACCTACCATGGCCCCACTCGTTTGTCATCCCAAACACTTCCCCTCTGACATCTTTTGATCCCCCCATTACAGCCCATTAAGTGTTCCCTTAGCTCTTCGACACAAAGGAAGACAGGGCACTGAGTGGCCATTTTGTGTAAGGAATGCACTAATGGTGGCCTCATATCTCCTCTCGTTTTCCATTCTCTTCCACTGGACTAGAGACCAAGTGCCATTATCCTATTTGTCCAAGACGAGTTG
This sequence comes from Clupea harengus, assembly GCF_900700415.2. Taxonomy (NCBI): domain Eukaryota; kingdom Metazoa; phylum Chordata; class Actinopteri; order Clupeiformes; family Clupeidae; genus Clupea; species Clupea harengus. The sequence goes on along the minus strand of NC_045158.1, from coordinate 26,927,838 downwards.
GAACAACTTGTTTCTAAAATGTTGAAGAAACATCATTAATCATCTGTACATCTGTATCAGTTGCCAATATACATAGTTGACAACCAGTTGAGAAAAAAAAAAACGTTTGCTTTCAACACCATTCCCATAATCATCTATGTCTTATAGGTGAAAAAGCACAATAGCTCAATCTCAAAGATGGTAAATATGTGAGTTGATGCAAATGACCAGTAGTTCATCAGTATTTTTTTAAGAATTAATGAAAAAAACACTAGCCTCAAAATTTAATTAAAACATTTATATTTAGTAAAATATTATAATTTCTGATGCAACACAAGTTTGTTATCATCAACTTATTCAAAGAAACTCATTTAGGAAACTATTCCTGATCCCTCCCTGGCCTCCTCTCTCACAGCCTCTCTCTCTCACTCATCCTCTCTCTCTCTCGGCCTCTCTCTCAGCCTCTCTCTCAACCTCTCTCTCTCTCAGCATCTCTCTCTCTCTCTCTCAGCCTCTCTCTCAGCCTCTCTCTCACTCAGCCTCTCTCTCTCTCGGCCTCTCTCTCAACCTCACTCTCTCTCAGCCTCTCTCTCTCTCGGCCTCTCTCTCAGCCTCTCTCTCAACCTCTCTCTCTCTCAGCATCTCTCTCTCTCTCTCTCAGCCTCTCTCTCAACCTCTCTCTCTCTCAGCATCTCTCTCTCTCTCTCTCAGCCTCTCTCTCAACCTCTCTCTCTCTCAGCATCTCTCTCTCTCTCTCAGCCTCTCTCTCACTCAGCCTCTCTCTCACTCAGCCTCTCTCTCTCTCGGCCTCTCTCTCAACCTCACTCTCTCTCAGCCTCTCTCTCTCTCGCCTCTCTCTCAGCCTCTCTCTCAACCTCTCTCTCTCTCAACCTCTCTCTCTCTCAGCATCTCTCTCTCTCTCTCTCAGCCTCTCTCTCTCACTCAGCCTCTCTCTCACTCAGCCTCTCTCTCTCTCGGCCTCTCTCTCAACCTCTCTCTCTCTCAGCCTCTCTCTCTCTCAGACTCTCTCTCTCTCAGCCTCTCACAGCCTCTCTCACAGCCTCTCTCTCAGCCTCTCTCTCAGCCTCTCTCTCAGCCTCTCTCTCTCTCGGCCTCTCTCTCTCTCAGCCTCTCTCTCTATCAGCCTCTCTCTCTCACAGCCTCTCTCTCAGCCTCTCTCTCTCTCAGCTTCTCTCTCACTCAGCCTCTCTCTCTCTCGGCCTCTCTCTCAACCTCTCTCTCTCTCAGCCTCTCTCTCTCAGCCCCTCTCTCTCTCAGTCTCTCTCTCTCAGCCTCTCTCTCTCTCAGTCTCTCTCTCTCTCTCTTAACCTCTCTCTCTCTCAGCCTCTCTCTCTCTCTCAGCCTCTCTCTCTCTCTCTGCCTCTCTCTCAGCCTCTCTGTCACGCAGCCTCTCTCTCTCTCAGCCTCTCTCTCTCTCAGACTCTCTCTCTCTCAGCCTCTCACTCAGCCTCTCTCTCAGCCTCTCTCTCAGCCTCTCTCTCTCTCAGCCTCTCTCTCTCTCTGCCTCTCTCTCTCTCAGACTCTCTCTCTCTCAGCCTCTCTCTCTCTCAGCCTCTCTCTCTCTCAGCCTCTCTCTCACTCAGCCTCTCTCTCTCTCAGCCTCTCTCTCTCAGCCTCTCTCTCTCTCAGCCTCTCTCTCAGCCTCTCTCTCTCTCGGCCTCTCTCTCTCACAGCCTCTCTCTCAACCTCTCTCTCTCTCAGCCTCTCTCTCTCTCAGCCTCTCTCTCTCTCAGCCTCTCTCACTCTCAGCCTCTCTCAGCCTCTCACTCAGCCTCTCTCTCTCTCTCAGCCTCTCTCTCTCTCAGCCTCTCTCTCTCTCAGCCTCTCTCTCTATCAGCCTCTCTCTCTCTCAGCCTCTCTCTCTCACAGCCTCTCTCTCAGCCTCTCTCTCACTCAGCCTCTCTCTCTCTCAGCCTCTCTCTCTCTCAGCCTCTCTCTCTCAGCCTCTCTCTCAGCCTCTCTCTCTCTCTCTCAGCCTCTCTCTCTCTCAGCCTCTCTCTCAGCCTCTCTCTCTCTCTCTCAGACTCTCTCTCACTCTTCCTCTCTCTCTCTCTCAGCCTCTCTCTATCAGCCTCTCTCTCACTCTTCCTCTCTCTCTCTCAGCCTCTCACTCTCACAGCCTCTCTCTCAACCTCTCTCTCAGCCTCTCTCTCTCTCAGCCTCTCTCTCTCTCGGCCTCTCTCTCAGCCTCTCTCTCTCTCAGCCTCTCTCTCTCTCTCAGCCTCTCTCTCTCTCAGCCTCTCTCTCTCTCAACCTCTCTTTCTCAACCTCTCTCTCTCTCAACCTCTCTCTCTCAGCCTCTCTCTCTCTCAGCCTCTCTCTCTCAACCTCTCTCTCACTCAGCCTATCTCTAATAGGACAGACGTGTTGCTTCACAGCCGGTGTGACCATGAGAAGCCCCTGCGGTCATCCGCTCACTGAGATTGCTAATACGTAAGCACATGCTTCACCGTCCCTGCCTCACAAACAGGGAGGGTGGTCTGCCAGAGCCCGCCGCGTTCCCCCTCGCCTTGCTTCCAGCCGCTAACGTCTCTATATCCGCCTAACGCTGTCTAGCCACGGTTCACTGTATGGGGTGCGTACCCCCTGCCTGTACCCATCCCATCATTCCCCCCATAACTGACAGATGCCAAAAGGATGCTGTGTTCCCTCTAAGGAAGACTCTAAAACGCTTTAAGCCGTATTGATCCGCTACATCCTCTAGGAGCACACTGAGGTGGTAGCCTGGCAGAGGCCAATTTCAAGATGTGAACAAAACCAGCACAGGGAGAAAAGAGAGACAGACAGACAGGCAGAGAGACAGACAGAGAGACAGACAGACAGACAGACAGACAGACAGACAGACAGACGGACGGACGGACAGACAGACAGACAGACAGACAGACAGACAGACAGACAGACAGACAGACAGAGAGAGAGAAAGGGAGAGAATGAGAGAGAGAGAGGGTGGAAGAAGAGGAGGAGGAGAAGGAGGTAAAGAGCTGCATCAAATTATCCGGTTGGTGTACAGCACAGAAGTTGCCAATTTTTGACCACAATCCTATAGCTGTTCTAAACGGCCAGCAGAGACGGATGATCACTTTCCATATTGAGTTAATATCCTGCACTGAGGGATTACCTCATTGCTTACTCTTTCAGTCCTCGCAACCCCTCCGCTGTGCCCCGCACACCCACCCCAGCCTTTTCCAAGCACTCACTCTATTCTGTTCTTCTCTGCTCCCCTGTTCAAGCCCGCACAGTGGAATAATAATGGTAAGTGTTGTTTAATGCATACCATGTGGGTAAATGTGTGCAGACAGAGGTACTGTATACCTGGATATCTGGTAGAAGAATACTGGAAGGCACAGAAATAAACCCTTTTTGTACCGGACCAAAATGTCCTAACTGGATCATTTAGATATAATTCACAAGCATATGGAGACAGACATCAGAAGGGGTACATACCCGAGTAATTTACGTGTTTTTTTTTTTTATATACGTTCAATTTTATACTTTCATAATTGCCATAGGCATGAACAAGGAGACTGGCTTTGCTAAGACGTGTTCTTCCAATATTTCGATAAAGATGCTACAGAGGGCACTGTGAAGGCAAACAAGATGAGATAAACACATATGGCTGCCTCTGTGTGGTAGCTCCACTCCATTTGGACTGGGTTCACATACAATGATTCAACATCTTTGGCCGGTTGGATTCCTGCCAGTGGCGGTTCTACACGGAGGCCTGGGGTGGCCCGTGCCCCCGTAGACATGTCCCTGGCCACCCCTGTGGCCACCCCGTGCTGACCAACTAAAAAAAATAATTCTTTATTATGATTTTACACCCGAGCGCCAAAAGCGGAACTTATGCGACGCAACGTTCTACAAGGGTAAATGAATGCGGCGCACCCAAACACTGTAGTCTGCCAGGTGTGGAGCTCGTCGGTGAATGAGAGCTCAGCAACTACTATTCATGGACATAGATATATATAAAGGCTAGCTGTCTCTTTATATATATCTATGTTCATGGATACCATGTGACGTTACTGTGTCTAAGCGCTGCCATATTTGTGTCCAACACGGACACAGTAGTCTAGCTGTGCGTCGGTCACAACCCACAGAAAGTTCATATGCCCGGGATATGTGCTGTTGGATGCGACAACTGTCGCCAAAGAAACCCAGATATACAATTTTGTTCTATTCCAAAAGATTTAGGGAATGACTGACCTGTTAAGTGAAATGCAACACGTTGATACAATCGTGAATAATTACTGTGTCTTATTAAAGCTAAACTCTCCTGAGCAAGCTAGAGTGCTAATAGCTAGCAAGCTGTTTTGCCCCTTACTAAAGGCTTTAGCTATAACTCGTTAGCCCATATTGGCACTCTTAACCACCACTAAAATAACACGGTTGATAATCGCTGTTTGAATTACTTACATGACCTGTGTGATCACATACATATTTTTTGTCTCCAGATCCCATATCTTGGTGTCGTTCACCCATCCTGCAACTGCATATTGATAGGCATTTGTACTCTTGAAATCTCCGGTGTATGGGGATGGATTATGTAGAAGATACATGTAAATGTCGGGGAAAGAAAGTTGGTGGCAGACGCTTTGCAGACTTTAAGGGACAAAATAAAGTTGAAGTTAATAAATATGGATCGCAGCCAATAATCAATGCCTTTTCCAAATATCGCTGTCCTTCTGTCTTATTTAGATGTGCTATCAGCTATCAGCTATCAGCTACAGGTCGCTAGCTTGCTCAGGACAGTTTAGGTTAGATAAGACACAGTAATTATTCACGATTGTATCACCGCCAAAAACAAATCCTAAAGGAGACAACACATAAAAAAGCACATGCTTAGATTTTAGTATGAATAGCAGTGGCGATTTTAGCCGAAATTTCTGGTGGGGCAATTTTGTATGAAGATATGTTCGTTGTCATGACCGTGTTCGCCAGCTAACCAACCACTAGAATTTAAAAAGTCTAAATTTGAAGAAACTATAAACAGAAAACAATACTATTATAATATTATTATTATAATTATTATATTATTACTATATATTATTATATATGACTACCTAGCTACTATTGGTTACAAAAATCTTATAATTTTGATGTGCTCCTCTGGTTAAACCCTGGCCCCTCCTTGGCCCCCCTAGTAAAAATTGTCTAGAACCGCCACTGATTCCTGCAAATCTGCAGGTGTTAATTCAACAGGTATTTTTTCCCTGTAGGCGAGACATCGCAGCAATGGAAAGACAGGCACTGTAGCTGATCAAGATGAAGGGTGAAATAGAAATACACAGAAATACACCTCTCACAGAAAAAGGCTGTATTCATTGGTGTGGGGTTAATGTAAAGTAAAGAATGTTCCAAATGATTAAATCAATCACAGTTTACTTTCTAATGGACCAAGACTAAATATGGACCTTGCATCATTACATGGGCATTTTTGCTTGTAATATGGCTTTTTTTTTTTGCTAATTAGCAATTTTACAATTTTCTCATTAGGGGAAAAGGGTATATTTGATGTGTCCTTCAAACCAGCGATGTCTGTGAAGAAGTGAAAAAAAAGTGTTTGTTGATTCGGGCCAATCATCAGCGGTGGAACATCTGGATTTTGTTCACTGAAAACAGTCTTTGATTATTAGTATGCAAAGAAGCTTGAGGAATGTGCCCTTTGTAAAGGATCTGTCTGCCTCTGAGCTTCCGCTGAGGGAGTAGTCAGATGATGCAAAGATAACCGTTACCCCAAATTTCAGACTTGAACTCCCCTGACAAGGCAGCTATCAGCAGTCATTCCATCATACGAGCATTTGGCAAATATATGTTTAACAATGCAACAACTTTTCATTGAGAGAATGCAATTGTTACAAGATAAGTAAATAGCACCTGGATTAGTCTCCTTCCTGAATCAATAACAGTGCCTGGTTTTAATGCTACAGAGATCAAGCATTCATTTGCTTAGTGAATCATTCAGCAAATCCAGGCAGAAAAAAAATGATTTTCCTCTGAGTAATGCCTGATACTTTAGTACATCTTATCGCGCTACGCTCGCATTGTCCTGAAAAATAACCTTCCGGCACCTGCTAAAGTAGCTGCTTGTAACGCAATCAACACTATCACTTCCCTGTGGCAGCTCTTAATGAGCCCTCACAGCTCCAGTGTCCGACCCAGGCCATGTGCGTTCACACGTGTGGCGCCCCTCACACCGAGCGCACAAACAAGTTTTACCCAGTGGTTGGGCATAGGCAGCTTCAAGCTCTCGCGATAGCCGCCCTCGTCTGTTTCTGGTAAACAGCCGCTCTCAGTAAGCGGAAGTCTTGTGCTTCGGTGATAAAGTATTTATCAGCTGTTGTGGGTGTTGAGCAAGGCTGCGGAGGGGGCCCTCAAACACACACCAACACCACACTCCTCCCACCCCAGTCACTAAGACATGGCCACAAACAGCCCACTCATTTATGCCAGGGCGAAGAGCTTCACCACAACCGAGGGGTCAAATCTTTGCTAAATTCTGTCAGAAAGAGTACGTTTCTGTTCTCTGCAAAGGTAATTGGTTTGTATTTCACCTGGTAGCAGTGGCAAAATCCTGAGTAGCTAGTCAACGATGTGAGCTCTTAGTAAAATAAAAGGTCACACGTTATTAACATGGTCTCCTATAGGCTATTCACAGATGGTCAAATTATAAACAAACTGTCTGTTGAAACGCCATTAAATAAAGTTTATGGTTAAGATTAGGGTTAGGGGTTGGGTTTTGTTAAGTTGATGTTCAGTGAATAATAAGACAGAACTTGAACTTGAATTTCAACAAAACAACTGAATCTTTGTAGACAGCCTATCCAAGTAATGTGTTGCCAAATAATCTTCCGTAAATATATATATATATATTTACAGTATATATATATATATATTTACATATATTTTTATACCGATCACATATATTTAAATAACCAGAGTGAGAGTGAGAGCATTTTCCAGGTCTGAAAAAGGTCATGACTTGCTGTGCGTGTTAAGTAATAGTTAGAGGAGATAAGAGGAAGGATAAGGAGAGGCAGAGGAAGGATAATCTTCCGTAAATATATATATATATTTACATATATTTCAATACTGATATTTTAACACATATATTTAAATAACCAGAGTGAGAGTGAGTACATTTTCCAGGTCTGAAAGAGGTCATGACTTGCTGCTGTCCAATAAAAAGCGCTACAATTCCGGACAAAACAAATGGGATACTCCTGCTTTAAACAAATAAAATAGCAGAGGTGACCTCTTTAATTTGATGGCACCTGTTGGAGCCTTAAACAGCCTACCCCAGTCTGTGTCTCCCAGCAGAGGAAATGACCCCTGCATTACCACACAATTTAAAATAATAGGACTCTGTTATTAACTTCAAAACAAACATCTGTTTTCTATTTATATGATGACATTGGCTTCAGCCTTATTCATATTACAGGCAACACAATACAGAGGAAGAGAGTTACTGGATAATATTTGAGGCTCGAGATGAATTATTTTTTAACTTCTGGATCTGAAAGGAGGGAAATTGGTGGATATTGTTTGCTAATGAAGTCCAAAATAGATGTTATTACATTATTTGAACAATCAAAAGCCATCTACCTCAAATATTGAACCCTCATTGCAATAAATGGCTGGATGCAGTATGTTGCTTCGTGGTCATTTCTTGGCCTTTGGCCTTACAGAGATCTCTAAATTCTGCAACATTTATATGCCTTGCATTATGTAATCTGTATAGGGGCGACAGTGGTACAGGAGGTAGAGAAGTCGGTTAGTAATCAGAAGGTTGCTAGTTCGATTCCCACTGTCGAAGCGTCCTTGAGCAAGACACTGAACCCCTAATTGCTCCTGATGTGCAGTGTGCCATCAGTGTAAATGTAAAATGTGTATACATCCTTGTAAGTCGCTTTGGATAAATGTGTCTGCTAAATGACTAAATGTAAATGTCTGTATGTTTGGAATGACATTGTGAAGAGACAGATCTACATTCCTATTCAGTTCACACATTATGTTAAAATACAGAGGATAGAGGCCAGGTGCCCCACGCTAAGGGCTACATTTGTGTGCATACGTGTGTGTATGAGTGTGAGTAAGCATTGTTTCATTTGTGTGCATACGTGTGTGTATGAGTGTGAGTAAGCATTGTTTCATTTGTGTGCATACGTGTGTGTATGAGTGTGAGTAAGCATTGTTTCATTTGTGTGCATACGTGTGTGTATGAGTGTGAGTAAGCATTGTTTCATTTGTGTGCATACGTGTGTATGAGTGTGCGTAAGCATTGTTTCATTTGTGTGCATACGTGTGTATGAGTGTGCGTAAGCATTGTTTCATTTGTGTGCATACGTGTGTGTATGAGTGTGCGTAAGCATTGTTTCATTTGTGTGCATACGTGTGTATGAGTGTGCGTAAGCATTGTTTCATTTGTGTGCATATGTGTGTATGTGTGTGAGTAAGCATTGTTTCATTTGTGTGCATATGTGTGTATGTGTGTGAGTAAGCATTGTTTCATTTGTGTGCATACGTGTGTATGTGTGTGAGTAAGCATTGTTTCATTTGTGTGCATACGTGTGTATGAGTGTGAGTAAGCATTGTTAAATTTGTGTGCATACGTGTGTGTATGAGTGTGAGTAAGCATTGTTTCATTTGTGTGCATACGTGTGTATGAGTGTGAGTAAGCATTGTTTCATTTGTGTGCATACTGTACGTGTGTATGAGTGTGAGTTAGCATTGTTTCCATTAGATCGAGGGCAGTTGTACCTCATAGAGAATGTCCCTAGGGTGTGGCCGTCTAGCACACACACACACACACACACACACACACACACACACACACACACACACACACACACTCAGCTGTGGCAAAACACTTCACACCATTTCTGTGGGAAAGTCTTTTTCCAGATGATAGAATTTGTTTAGATCCGTATTTTAACCATCTGTTCACAGTATCATAATAGTAGTAGTAGTAGTAGCATAATAGTAGTAGTAGTAGTAGCATCATAGTAGTACTACACAGTCTAGTACCAGCAGACAAGAGCAAATCCAAATCAGAAAAAGACATCTACAAAATTACAGAACCCACAAGCCTATAGTTGAATAGTGTTCTGAATGATGGATGACTATGGTTTATTCCCTTTAAGTGTTGACTGGTATTTTGTGCAGTATTTGTTTTGCCAATCAACATTTTTCTCTCACCATTATTGATGTGATTTCTTGGCGTTGTTTAATTCTAGAACATAACTCCCATTTATGTACGGTACGAACTGGCTCTCTGGCGATGTGTTCTAATTGCTGATTGGCTGAACCTTTACCTAAATCTTAATTTGCACTTCAGCAGTTACATTCCTGCACTTCTTTTTCCTCTTTTCTAGGTTGTTGTTTTTCTAATTCTCATGTAAAGTAGTATTTATTGTTACACCATGCTTTTTTATTGCTCTTAGCTTGACTGTTCTCTCCCTTGTACGTCGCTTTGGACAAAAGCGTCTGCTAAATAACTAAATGTAAATCACTTTATGTGTGCAGCTAGAAATCTGAGACGGGCCGTGGTAAATCCACTCTCTGAATTGATGTTCTACGGGCCAGTGTGAGGACCCGTGTAATCAGGATCACAATGATACACAAATCTCCTGAGTATCTCCATTTTGTAATCAGGCCTATACTTCAGATAATTCTTTGTCATTGCAGATACAATGCAGATCGTATTTTCCTTGTTTTCCATAAAGCTATAAATGAAGTAAGTTTAGTTTCCTATTTATTTTTTACCTCTGCTTGCGTGCAGTTCATTGTAAGTCGTCATTATTTTGGTCATTATCCTGACTCATAAGAGTCATGTGTTCTGGGGTTTTATAAGTGAATCTAAAAACTGGATGCCATTACCAAGCCAATTATTTTGCTGAGAATAATTCTGTGTGCATCCCTGGCGATCCACAACCGTGCCCGCAGGGGTAGATAAAGGGCTTCAGATGCAACAACGAAATGTCGGCTTCACACATTTTTAAGAGGGTGTCTCTGCGATTGAGCGTGCTCTGTTTAAACAGACTGTCAGTATGCTTGAAAGTCTACACCGTCTAACACGAGGGAATAACGAGAGGGTCAGACCTTGGGTAAACTGAAACTGCCATGTTTCACACTCGCATATAAAACTGCTTATGTCATCCTCTATTTAAAAAGGCTCCGGAGAGAAAGAATATGTGTAATCTGGAGGGTTGGTTGTGGCACTTACAGCAAAATGGGCACTCTGTGGGAAACATTACCTGTTAACTGCATTGCCCTGTTCCCACAGACAACCTCCACAGAGAACACTCTGTCTATTTCTATGTTACCAAGCTAAAAGCACAAGATAAGGCCACTGAATCAGATGTTTTGCATACCCTACACATACTGTGTCCTACACACTGGGTGCTACTGAGCCGGCACCCTGTATTATTTGTCCTTGTGAAAAATTCTTTGCCTTCAATGGCAGCTTCATGAGTTTCTCATGCAGTCAATTGGAGGCCCTCAAAATAACTTTCACAGTCTACATTAGATGAGTGAGGAAGGAACATTTGAAAAAATGACTTACAATTCAGTCTCAGGCTCGGAGAACTCACTGAAGTGCGTGCTGCCGTTGGAGTGCGGGGGTACTGGCGATAGCTCCTCGCTCCGGTAGCTGCTCTGACTGCTGTGCAGGCTTTCGTTGCCCTCGGGTTCGCACTCGGGCAGCGCCGCCGAGGGAGCCTTCTGGAACGATCCGGCCATGCCCGACTCGGCCGATCCCAGGAAACAGGGGCAGCGAGTCCTCAGCTCCTTGTACAGGGAGTTCATGCTTGGCGTGCGGAGCCACGGGCAGCCCAGGAGGTTCTTGAAGGCGGCGCGGAACTCGGGGCTCCGGCAGTAGATGATGGGGTTGAGTCCCGAGTTGATGTAGCCCAGCCAGTTGAGCAGGCGGAAGACCCACCCAGCGAGGACGTGCCGATCGAACACATTGATGATGTTGGCCAGGAAAAAGGGCAGCCAACAGAGGGTGAAGGTTCCCATGATAATGCCCAGCGTTTTCAAGGCCTTGTGCTCCTTGACCACGCTTAGCCGCGACGGTCGTCGCCGGGAACTCTTCCGTTTGGTGTTGGACCTCTGGCCCCCGCCGCCGCCGCCGCCGGCCCCGCTGTTGCTGCACCCTCCTGCCGGTAAGTTGTTGTTTCCGTGGAGATTCGGCTGCTGCTGCTGCTGCTGCTGCGCGGCCATGCAGTCGTTCTGGAAGCGCTGGCGGCTCTTGTCGATGAGCTGCACCTGGCGCGTGGCGATGAGGAAGACGCGGGCGTAGACGAAGATCATGACGAGCAGCGGGATGTAGAAGGACACCACGGACGAGATGATGGCAAAGGGCATGTTGGTGATGAAGTCGCAGCAGGTCGGGTCCTTGTAGCATTCTAAGGCTGACTCGTCGTCCTCCTCCTGCCAGTACTGGTTCATGATGGGCACAAACGAGATAAGCGCCGACACGACCCACACCACGCACACGATCAGCCGAGCGCGCCACTTGTTCAACAGCACCTTGTGGCGCAGGGGCCGCGTGATGGCAATGTAGCGGTCCACGGCGATCACGCACAGCGTCTCGATGCTGGCCGTCACGCAGAGCACGTCCACCGAGGTCCACAGCTCACAGGAGGTGGAGCTTAGCGGCCAGTTCCCCGTCACCACGATGGTGGCCCCAAGAGGCACGACCATCACCCCCATGATGAGGTCGGCGCAGGCCAGAGACATGATGAAGATATTCGTCATCGTCTGGAGCTGTGAGGTGCGTGCGATGGCAATGATGACCAGCAGGTTGCCCACTACAATGATCATGACGATTAAGGCCATAAACACCAAGACCCACGGGCCAGTTGCCTCCTGGTTGGGACCAGTGTGGTTGTGAGGGAACATGCTGCTGTTCATATTGGCTAAACGTGACCCTTTAGTCCCAGGTCAGATAACGAGCAATGCGAACGTAAGCTTTCACAACTGATGTGTTGACAAAAACCCAAAGAGAAAAAAAAGCAACATTTCTTGTATGCATCTTTGTGAACATGGACGTTAGCTCTCTCTTACTCTGCTCTGTTAAAAAAGTCTGCTTTTTAACGACATTCAAAAGATGTTACAAATACATTTCTCATGAAAGGACCAATCAGTATCTCAATACTCAATACTCAATAAAGTCTTTTTTTTTACCTTTCCATCAATGATTCAAGGGTCACCGAAGACCAAGCAAAGAGTCCCTCATTTGTTTTTCAAAAGCAACATGTTTTCCAAATCATATTTTGAACTCAAAATGTCCACCCAGATGGTAGAAAAACATCGCTGATATCCTTTGGGGGGGGGGGGGTTGGGGGGGGGAACTTGGCCAGCAATTGTGAAGTCCAGTAAAAAATATTTCAAGCTCTCCAAGGGTCTCAATGAAAAAGATCAAAATCAGGAGTCAGTGTAGTCCTACTGTGGAAAGTTGGGTGAAAAGCGTACGGTTTTGTAATCCATGCGTGGCTGGTGGCATTGCCAGTGGCAGAGTGGGGGAAGCAGCAGCAACGGAGGAGAGAACCCGAGTGGGTTCTGAGGCAGTGCAGCCTCCTTCTCTAACTGTCTCCCTCCCTCCCTCTCTCACTTGCTCTCTCTCTCTCTCTCTCTCTCTCTCTCTCTCTGTCTGTCTCTTCCTCTCTCTCACACACACACGTACAGAGTGAAAGTCATGTTCAGCCTGGTCTCGGACTTTAATCGCGCAAGCTGAGGGGGAGGAGTTGTGAAGTGTGCCTGTGCTGGAGGACTGCCTTTGAGAGATATAGGGGTAACAGTGAATGCACGGCCGTGTACATTCTTTTACTTCCACGTATATTTTCTTTCTATTGTTCTGTCTTTTCTTTTTTTTTTTTTTTTTTTTAAAGGGTAACCAGCCAATCCTC